>NC_046186.1:88649117-88952148 GCF_011004875.1 Balearica regulorum gibbericeps | reverse complement strand
CTTTTGCAAAAGTATGAAGTGCTAACCATTTATCACTGATAAGACAGGTAATACCGGGACATTAAAAGCTGAAATGGTTCAGAAACTTTTAAAATAGCACTTCTCCCTACATCTGAGATTAACGGAGATTCCCATCTTCCCCTCAGTACCGTTAATTCTTTGAAGCAGGATCCATCATTTCATAATATGGCTATGTATTGTAGCACACAAAAGCCCAATTCTGATTTCAGCGTCTAGATACTATCAAAAATTAAAATTAAAAATGGTTTGTTGGTATCTGAAAAAAAAGAAGTATTTTTCTTAAAATGAGAAATATATACTTCCATGTCCAAAAGAAATTGTATAATGTACATAGCTCACTGAAAATTTGACATCAGGGGAAAATACTGCATGAAGATCCCGAAGGGTCCTGCATATATATGTGACTGAGTAAGATTTCTTTTGAAGCAGAGTTCTTTGTATTTTCCCTTAGTTCTGTTTCAGCATCAGACCTGGTCACAAAAACATCTTGCATATGAAATGATAAATAGCCAGATAATAACATACAAAGCAATAATTATCATGAGTGCTTAAGATAAAAACAGCTGAAATATTTCAAGCTGTAGTCCTGTCCACTGAAATATATGTTTTCAAGAGCACTGATGCTCAAAGCCAAGTAAAACACACAGGTAAGACTTCTATAATCTCCATAATGGAAGGCTACCGGAGATTCCACTTCACATCAAAAAAAGATACGTGTCTAATGCCTGCACAGAACCACTCTTTTGAGTAGAAAAAACACCCAGGTCATATCCCGATATTGCAATTTACAATCTGTAGAGAAACTCAAGCAACAACAAAAATATCTCTGTTCAGACTTTTTCTGAATGTTTCTTTTCTAAGGTTTTGAGCACAGACTCTTAACACACTCCTTTCTTGGGCATAAGTGCATATTCTGCACTAACGTATTTATATTAATTTCACCAATGGAAACAAACTGTACAATAAGACAAGGAGTGACCTCACCTTGCATCTTCTGATTTTTTCCATGTTTTGATTTTTTTTTAAACAACAAAGGAGTAAAATTTAGTGAAACTTTCTTACGTACTTTCCAACTAAATTCCAGAACAGGCTGATGAGTTAAATGAGCAACTCAAGAGGATTCATACAATAGCTCTCTGCTCTTTATCAGTAACTGGAATGTAAACATTGTTACTCGATGTGTAACATGATAGATGCAATAGTAGATTTTTCTACAGAAAGCAATAAATTTCTTTTTCATTTGGATTATTAAAAATGAGATCACTAACTCACTATGGATAAATAAATCCTTACCATCTATTATAAAGGTAGCACAGACAACATATTGGAGTTCTCCGAGAAAATGCAGCTGCTGCTTCTTCTGGTTAAAAGACCTTAGCTGCTCTCCGAGGTGAGCATCTGCTGCGATCTGCCAGATCCAGTAGCTGAGTAGCCCAGATCATTCAGAATTTTTATTAAGACTGCCAACACCACCCACAACTGAATCTGTAGATGGAATAGCCATGCAAACTACACAGCACTGACACCATGCGATCTCCTTATTTCACTCTACAGCAAGCAAAACATGTTTTAAAAGGACCTTTATCAATGTCCCAAACTAGAAATCTAAACCTGTTAGGGAAGTGTGCTGGATACTTGCAAGAAAAGGGGACAAAGGCTGTAGCAGACACGTGAAATTGGAGGCAGGTGCTTACCACTGAAAGCTGATCTCCTTGCTGACATTAGAAAGGGAAAGTGCATATTAGAGCTTGGCAGAGCCACAAGATAATACCAAGTAGCATGACATCTTTGACTTGCCGATGGGCATCCACATAGACAGGTGGAAAGACAAGACAGAGACCAGCAATAAAAACTCATTTGAAAGACACTAACTAGTGCTGACAGGAGACACTCCACTGAGAAATCCGTGTGAAAGATGACACTGTGGAAGTGATGATGGTATGAAAACCTGAGTACAATGGAAAAGAACTGGGGAACCATTGTGCTTACACTTGTAACATCACACAGATCTTGGAGATCCTTTACTTCTTTCACGTATACTATGCTACACATGTGACATAAATAGCTGAATTTAAACGTTGTTTAGGAAATGGAAGGAAAAAGCAAGAAGTAAAGTGAGAAAAGCTTGTTTGTGAGTCAGTACACTGATTTACTGCATCTGTTATGTGAGGGACCCCTAAATTTTGCAGTTACAAATAAGTTTTTTAACAAAGCAAAGGAAATATTGTTCTCGGCAAGCGATGGCACACTCACATTCATACTGATGTTCATGCTGCTCTTTCCCCTCACTCTGTGTGTCAGCTGTCAGCCTCTATGAGAGATCCGGTGAAGTAAAATTAAGGGGATTCAGTTCCTTTGAAGCACTGACATTCAGAAGCTGCCAGGGGCTGAACACACAGGTGCTGCAGTAGAAATGCACTGAAAGGCAGAAGACAGCAACAGAACGGCACAGAAAATTCGGAGATAAAAACAAGATACAGAGAGAAAAACAAAAGCAAAACTACTGTGCAGGATACAATGCAAAATTATAGCCCCAAATTTTCAAATGCCCATGCCTAATGATAAGTATTGAATCTCTATTTTTGACAGGAATTGGCCTGACTTTATAAATTCCTATACAACGCTGTAGGCAAGAAGGCTACCGTACCAGAAGAAAAAACGCTCATATTTATCCTGCACAACAGTGCTGGCCCTGTTCCACTCAAATATGAAAACAGGATCTCCATTCCCAGAGGCATGTATGCAGCTTTTATTCACAAGAGTGGGACCTAACTCTGCTGTTCATTTCAGAAAAAGGTTCAGAGTCAGGCTCCATATTTGTGCACACTGGTTAGGTACAAAAGAAAATGAAAAAAATTTCTTTGAATCTGCTTATTTAAATCATTATCTTATTTTTTCAGGGTAAGGGACTAGGAGTCAGGATGAAGACATCTACCAAAACCAGAGAAACTGAAAACTTCGCAGCCAAGTATTTGGGAGAAGAAGGGAGGGGAATTTTTTTTGGTACAAAACCACTTCTCACTATAAATTTTCAGATCACTTTTACTACAAAAGTAAAAAAGTTATAATGCAATTTTTAAATTACAAAAAATTCTCTCCCGCCACCTGGTTAACGTATATGCAATCGCTGTGCACCAGACATGATGAACCAGAACTTATCTGAGAAATTCCAGTATAATGTTCGTCAGCAGGAACACAAAGAATTTACACTCACAGGTCTCAGAACAGAATGTGACTGTCTCGATATGACCAAGCTGTTCGGTCAGCCAGGCCCTTCTGCTGCCCACAATGGGCCTTGTTAAACGGGCTGTTAATCTCTGTTTAAATTTCTTCGTATATGCAACAGGATGTTGTGCATGGGCACAGTTAAGCATGCAGTTATGTGTTTTCTCCAGCTGAGATGCTTACATGAATAATGAAGTATTTCAATGAAGTTGGATTTGCTTGTGATTTTTTTGGTGGTTTGCTCATGACAGGGACAGAAAGGATTTGACATAACATTGAGGGGTTTTTTAGATTAAATGTAACACTAAAAAAGTTATTATTATACCAAGCCAGCATATGCTACAGGCCAAAGCTCTGACTGGAACCTGCGAACATACACAATCCCAGGTTAACACACCTATCCTCAGATAGTTTAGCCTCAAGCAACTCGGCATTCATCATACATCAGCCCCAGAGGTATTTTTCAGGGTCCTGGACAGGTTTTATAGCCTATGCTGCTATAGACCCATTACTGCTTCCTGGACTAATTAACTTAAAGCTCATTCTGCTGTTTTAAGCTTCAGTCAAGCATTTGGATTGCAGAGTAGACCTTCTCTTTGTGTAACACCTTTTATAGGCACCAGGGTTATGGTACAGCCAGGAGGGTTGTCCAAAATTTTCAAACATTCTTTATTCTTCAAAACTAGGGACATCACACAGATGCCAGGCAACTGCAGCAAAACCATGAGGCTTCTGACTGTTTTTATTAATCACCATCAATGATATACATATTGCATGGATTTATAATTATGTAATGGCATCATTCAAGAAGTAGTTGCAAGTGAGGAATCCTCACAATATGGGGATTTTTGCTGGATATCCACCCAATTAGCAGTAGACTGAGTGCTATTTGCTGCAGAAAGTGTTGAAGAAACTCTAAAATCATCCCTCTGAAAGTAGGCAGGAAGAGATAAACTAATAGATAGACAATAAACGATTACAAGATAATAGTAAAATTAGATAAAATAAATGAAAACCTGTTGGATCTGGATAGCTGAACCCCACTGAAAAGACCAGATATGTTTGAACACAGAATTTCTACCTACTAAGACACAAAATAGATGTCTCTCTTCTATCTCCACAAGACTGGAAAGAATTTTAGGAATGGGAGTAAATGAGCTCCCACTGTGATGAAACCAGTCTACAATCTTAACTACAGAAACAGGTGAGGAGTAAAGAACAATGGAGAGCAGATTTTTACCTATGCCCACATATTTTGTGGGCTGGTTGTAAAGCTGGGTAACAGTTTGGTTTCCATACTTTTAAAATTATGTTGACAAAATGAGGTAAGGCACAGAAAAAAATCCACCAATACATTTTTAGAGTAGGAGAAAATATCTTACAAAGAGAATCTTAAAGAACTCTTAATTGTTCAGCTTATCAAAATAACAATTAAGAAATGTCTCAACCGCTATGTAAAGATCTTCACAGGGAAAACCACAGAGTACTAAAAGCCTTTGTAATCTAACAAGACAAAAGTCAGATAAATAAGAAGACATATTCTTAACCATAACAATGATATATCTGCAGAGACTGGTGGTGGACTCTCTAGAATGCCAAGTTTTAAGACTGAGATGGGCTCTCTTTCTGGGGATGATAAGCTGTGGCTGAGAAGCACTTGCCAAATGACAGATTTCAATGGGGATTGGAGGAGTGAAGGTCAAATTCAGTGAGCACATCAAGGATCAGACCAAATGATCTCCTTTTGATGAGCAGTCACTTATATAGCAGGTCCATTGACCTCAGGGCCTTTGAGGGGTCAAGGAGATTGGGGAGGTAGGAGGTAATTCTGCATTGGTTTGTCACAGACTCTAATCACATGGGGGCGGCGGGGGGGGGGAGGGGAACAACATCAGAAGAATCTTTTTTGAACACCTGCTTCAGCTTTTCCAAGTGAACTTTTGTCAATTTGCAGTTTTAATCTGAAGCTAAAACAGGACAAAACTGATTGCTAGAATAGGTGCTAGTTTTTTCTTCCCTTAGCTATGCATTTCATAACGGTTCTGTAGGACCAACCCTAGAAGAAAATTAATGATCTGATTATACAGTATTGCAGTGTCTCATGTAACAAATGCACGACAGCTTTTTAACCAATACCTGGGTAGCCAACCAGTAAGGGTGGCATTAATGATTTTGCAGAAAGTTAACCAAGTACATCTATCACTTTGTCATGTAGGGTAAAAGAAAGCATCAGTCAAAAAATAAGAGGGGAGAGGTCTATGCTTCCTTTTTAGGTACTGATGAAATCTGCTCCAGGAATCAATACAATTGGAGCAGTGAACTACACTCAGGCTGATTAAAAGTAACAGGGATGGAAAGGGGAGGAGCTGGGCCAGCAACTGACCTGTAAGTAAAGAGAAGGAAGCGTATTACAGGTGAGCAAAACACCATAGGGTTGCTAAAAGGCTATCTAACAGTCTTATTTGCCCTAAAAATCTGCTCCAGGTGCTCAGCCACTCCAGTTATCTTCAACCAAGTGTTTCACCTTGGCCAGTGACAAACTTTGAAAATCCTCCTATTCACACACTGACTGCACTCCCACAAATCAGATATTTCCAATACCTTCCTAAGAAGGTCCATGCTGAAATTATCTCTCCTTGGGACAGATTCACAGCTGGAATGAATTAGCACCTTCAACTGTAACCTCAGTTTACTGGACCTGGGGTTTAACCAACTGATTTTTACAGCTCACTGCAGTAAGCAAGTCACAGATTCACAGCTTGGTAGGGGTTGGAAGGGACCTCTAGACATCACCTAGTCCAACCCTCCCTGCTAAAGCAGGATCGTCTACAGCAGGTTGCACAGAATTGTGTCCAAGCGGGTTTTGAATATCTCCCGAGAAGGAGACTCCACAACCTCTCTGGGCAGCCTGTTCCAGTGCTCAGTCACCTTCAAAGTAAAGAAGTTTTTTCTCATATTGAGATGGAACTTCCTGTGTTCCAGTTTGTGCCCATTGTCCCTTGTCCTGTCACTGAAAAGAGTCTGGCCCCTTCCTCTAGACACCCATCCTTTAGGTATTTATAAACATTGATGAGATCCCCTCTCAGTCTTCTCTTCTCCAGGCTAAACAGACCCAGCTGTCTCAGCTTTTCCTCATAAGAGAGATGCTCCGGTCCATATGATTCCTCTCCTTTCTCCCTTGAAAAACAGGCACTGTATATGCCCTTGTCCATTGCTTTTCCATTTGCTAAGCCTAACACTCCGCTTCAAGGAAGCTCCTAGTGCATGAACAGCTCTTTTGATCTTTGTTTCATTCTTAAGACAACCTGTTCTTTTATTCAGAACTGTAACTCAAGTTGGTTGAAATATTTTAATTTGGAACTGTCTTTTAAAAGGATTTGCTGCTTTTCTAAAGGTTTTTTTTCTGATTTTTGACAAATCCATTTTTACAGATTTTCGATTATATTTTTAAAATTTTTGCTTCATTAAAAAGAGGAAAAGTAGCAGAGGAAAGTAAAAGTAAAGAGTAAAACAAAAAGGGGAACACCACAAAGCCACTGAAAGATTCTAAGTTAAAAATAGGTCTTCTCAGGAATATTTGAAAAATAAATTTATCCCTTTAAAAAAAAAAAAAATCAGTCTTAGGAATATATCTCATATTTAAAAAAAAATCAGTACTCTAATCCATATTCTATCTAATTGCATTAATAGAATATACACTGGAATCTGTTTCAAAAGAACAGTGCTCTATGAAGATCACCTACACCTAGTTTTTAATTATTGTGGAATAATGTACTTTTTGTTTATCCAGGTGTAAAAATAGAAGAAAGAAATATATCCCTATGGTATATTCCTGGAGCTTTAAGTCATCTTTTTTGTTGTTAGCAATTTCCTCCTTCTTCAGAGTACCATATATCTCTTTAAGGAGACAAACTCATTACTTCATAATGAATTAATTGCTTGGGAAACAGCTTGTGTAAGTTTGAGTGGCAGACAGGAACAGGTTGCTCTGGTAGCAGAGGGCACAGGTAGCACCTGATTGCAGCCTGCTCAAATTAACAGGCTGCCAGTTCCACCCTTAAAACTTGAGGGGGGGGGGGGGGGTGTGAGAATTGCTGGTACCACAGCCTGAATCTGCTCTGCTGCCTATCAAGTGATTAGTAGGTGCTCTCTGGTTCTTCACCTTTCAGCATCAGGAAAATCAGTTCCAGAGGCACATATGGGAACGTGCTCAGCACTGCAGGGAACTCATTTTTGCAATGGCCGCTACCACAAATACGTTTGCTATGGAAATAAACAGGTAGGAGGAAAAACAACTTCATACTATGCACTGTATCTCTGCATCAGTAATTTTTGCATTAGTTCCTCAATCATTAGCAATTTGATTAAAATACTTAAAATTAAGAAATGCTGCAAGGATTAGGATATTTTTTGAGCTGTTTAGGAGCCAAAGCACCACAGACTCAGGCTGGTCATGTTGTTAGGCGTGTATGTGAGGCTTGCACAGGACTTTCCAACCAACCAGCTGGAGGTCCAGGTCCCGCTTTAGCAAAGCATTTAAGCACAGAGCCCTTAAGTGATTCCAGTGTGATTATTTGTTTGCTTATAGTTAAATGCCCACTTAGACATTTTGCTGGGTGACGAGCTAAATTACTTCAAGGTAGTGATCCAATCCACGCTGCTTGGGGCACTGTGAAAAGGAAAGAAATAATGGTATTTCACACTGCTCATTCAGCTTGTGCTGATTTTCTGTTCTCATCAGGCCAGATAGCAAGGGGCAATTACTGTCTCACATTTGTGCCGAGGCTCACCCTGTCACCCAAAGCAGGAGGAGCACTGGAAAGCTGCCTCCAACGCTGCACAGTTGCCCTCCTGCTGCACCCTCATTCCTGGGGAGGGCAGGCTGCTCCGCTGTACAGTATTAAATGGGACTGGAGGCAATCTGACAACAGGACTGTTCTTAAGCTTGCAGCTGCTGTTGGTTCTTTTTCCCTCCATGTGGCATGTAAGACACTTCACAAAGATGCTTTTTTTTAACTTGTCTGCTAAAAGAAGTAGGCTAGGTTGTTTTCTGTAAAAACTCCAGGAATCCAGAATCCCTTGTCTTAACACTGGGTATAACACATAGTGGAATCTCCCACCACATTCTGATTACATCAGTAATCAGAACATGTGTCCCAAGATATATCTGACCTTAAACAGTAGGAAAGTGCCACGTGCCTGCTTTCCCTCCTTTTCCTTTACAACTTAATTCCCTGCTCAAACAAATAAGATTCCTCCCCTGATCACTCATGCAAAGTAGTCTGTCACAGCCAGGGACTGAGGCATATGTGCTGTACATATGACAAAGCATCTTAAGCCCTTAGGTTGTAAACATTTAAGTCCAAATATTTAGCAATACAGACTGTGCCCATAAGAAAGAGACAGACCATGGGTCCAGGGAGGGACGTTTGGAGAGGTATTTCTGCAAAACTTATGTATCTGTTACCTATGCTCTTCTTTGGCTGTGATCTACAATCAGGAGAAAAAAGCAAAAGGTTGATTAAAAGGCCCTTGGATCAGGAAAAGCCTGTGCTTAAAGTGGTGATGTTCTCATCTGAGGTACTTTTTACCTTCCCACACGTGGGCAGCAAATGCTTCAACAGTACACTTGATTCCCCCCACCCCTTATCTATAGACTAGTGCTTACCCATCTTACAGAAACTCTGTGAAGAAAAAGTATTAAGAACTGAGAAGTGCTGACATACTAAAATCAGAGAAGATTTATAAGTGCCTTAGATAAGACTAAAGGAGGCAAGTATTAGTTTACACTGAAGGAGACTGGACTGGTTATTGACCTAGAAATAACCCAATCAAATAACTCAAAGGTTCCAGCTTGTGTCCTGCAACCCTACACCTCCCATGCCTCCTCCCACCTCTTTCATTACAAAACATGACATTGCATAAACGTGCCCCCAGCTACCAATAAAACAAAAGCTGTACCACTGGCTGTGAAATTTCTGTGACTCTGATTACCTACAAGAACAGCTCTTCTTTGCTTTGATGGGAAACAGTAACACAGGAAAGCTATCTGTAACGACCTGGGTAAAACCCACTTCTAAGCATGCAACTTCAGGTGCTCAGAAGTTCTCAGCTGCTGTCCTTGGAGAAATCGCCCCTGCCCTGGGACCATACAAGGACATGAAAGTGCAAGTCTCTGCTCTGTCAGGGTGCATAACAGCCCAAACATAAACGAGAATCAGACCCAGTGATATTCTTCTACCAAATTAAGGGAACAAAGAAAAATAAAGGCAACACTAGCACACCTCATCACCAAGGCATCGCACAGATCAGCAGAAAACCCACAGACATTCAGATGTCCTGACACATTTCTTTTCCAAGGAATAGCCTGCTTTAAACAGACCTTCCTACCTCTCTGCAGAGATCTACAGATATCTCAACAGGAACAAAAAAGCATTTTCATCAGAGTGGATTTCTTCTTTGCTTTTTAAGAATGATGTATTTCTTGTTCATTTTATGTGAACACTGACTATTTGGAGGCCTAATACACGCATCTGTAAGGCAGCCAAGATTTCTCATGTAATCCCGAAGGGAAAATATACTGATCCAATCACTTTGGTACTGCATCACAGGGCACTGAAGAGAAAAGTCAATAAAAAGCATCAGAGCACAAAAAGGCAAGCTGTAATCAATATCTGATCTTGATATAGGCTGTCTGGTAAAAAAAAAAAAAATCATTTAAGACTTAAATTTACTTCCTTGTGCACTCTGCTTAGTGAAAAAATTGAGGGGATATTTCCTAGTTTATTCCTTCATCACGACTTTTTTTTTTTTTCCCCTTTTTCTTTATCCAAGAAAGCAGGCAAATATTTTGATACTGAGTCAACTAACCAGTTCGAATCTGGCAAGAGCACATTAGTCAGTCTTCCATCTTCTGCAAGTCAAATGCTGTTATGCCTAAGTCACCTGCCTGCCAGCTATTCAAGGGCAGAGAAAGTCACCGCAATGAAAAACTGCTTGTGTTTTGATAAAGGAAAAATAACCTGGGACCAGCATATCTTAGCAATTCCATCCTTATTCAGAGGAAACACTATAAAGTAGCTACAGCTGTGTAAAAAAAAAAGGGGGGGGAGGAGGAATTATCCTTTCAGTGTTTATTCTTTTAATTAAGCAAACAGTGTAATGGTTAGCTAAGTACTCTGACAATTTCTTCTTACAGATTCATGCTAACACAGGATAAATACTCTCAGAAAACTCTATCACTCAATGAAAATTTAGAGATAACCTAAGTAATAAGCTTAAACTAGGCACCTATCAAGCAGTAATAAGTCAGATGATTGCCAAAAAAAATTTGCTGAAGAATAGTAGGCACATGCTTTGATATGAATGGCTCCATTTTACTTTGAATTGAAGTTTGACCCTGCTGTTTATCCATCATTCACTGATTGTAAAACCTCTACTCCTATCGCATATTTTAAATTTAACAGTGGCTTTTGTTAGAATTGACACATTTCTGCATTTTTAATACCTTTGTCTTTTGCCATTTTAGTTGTTTATAAACCCAGCCATATGTACACTTTGTAGATGCGTTCAAGTCTTTGTACATGTTTTAAATATTCAAATTTCACTTCATAAGTCTTTAAACCCCATCTGTTAACTTTTTCAATCCATTGTACATTCGTTGGACACATTCCCTGTTGAATGGCCAAAAAAGTGTGAATGTTTCATTCCATATATGAATATGTAGATTGTAGTACTATCAAGCAATTTTAAGCTAAGTGTAAAGTGCTACACAATGGTTACTTAATAAATTTCAAAGTACCTGATGAGAATATCTGTCTTTCTAGAGAAAAAGCTGAAATATTTCCAGTGAAGTTACAAGGATTCTGCCCCTCTACTCTGCTCTCGTGAGACCCCACCTGGAGTACTGCGTCCAGCTCTGGGGGCCCCAGTACAGGAGAGACATGGAGCTGTTGGAGAGAGTCCAGAGGAGGGCCACGAAGCTGATCAGAGGGCTGGAGCACCTCTCCTATGAGGACAGGCTGAGAGAGTTGGGGCTGTTCAGCCTGGAGAAGAGAAGGCTCTGGGAAGGCTGCTTATAGCAGCCTTCCAGTATCTAAAGGCACCTACAAGAAAGCTTGGAGAGGGAGTTTACAAGGGCAAGTAATGATAGGACAAGGAGTAAAGGCTTTCAACTGAAGGAGAGTAGGTTTAGATTAGATATTAGGAAAAAATTCTTTACTGTGAGGGTGGTGAGGCACCGGAACAGGTTGCCCAGAGAAGTTGTGGAGGCCCCATCCCTGGAAGTGTTCAAGGCCAGGTTGGATGGGGCTTTGGGCAACCTGGTCTAGTGGAGGGTGTCCCTGCCCATGGCAAGGGGGTTGGAACTAGATGATATTTATTTAAGGTCCCTTCCAACCCAAACCATTCTATGATTCTATCAATAAGAATGAAAAATTATCAATAGCAAAGAACGTGCAATGCTTTTCCAGTGTGTCTTATAAGATTTTTTTGTCCATGCGAAGGTTTGCAAGCCATTTCAGGTCTGTTAAAGTCACAAATAACACATAATTAGCAAAATACAAAACAAATAATATAACCCTCACAAAAAGTAACAAACTGATTTTTTTTACCCCCCCTTCCTCAATTTAAGAAACATTTGCAAAATACTTCAGCAGTCTGTAAATGACCAGCTGAGATGGCTAAGCCATTTTAAAAAATAGACAAAGTACAAAATTGGGATATTTCAGCAGTATTCTTACACACATAAACACATTGTTATCCTACAGGTGCTGCTCAGCAGTCCAATTGCCAAGGGTGGGCCCTGCCAGCACCCCCACAGGTAATACTCATTACCACCCACTCTACCACCAAGCTCAGAGAACTGGGAGGCCTGACAGCAAATCTTGCCAGTAAAAAACAGAGAAAAAAGGCCTTTTCCATGTGCATTACAACTTGCTGTGCTGCCCTGATTGATGACCCTTGCACACTTGGTAAATATGACAATCTATACATGTTTTCAGACTAATACTGACCATATCAGAAATTTTTAACGCTACCTTTTCCAGACTTTCATTTCTATATTTTCAAATATGTTTCAATCCTACTTTCCTTTTCTTTCATGGGGTTCTTCAGTACTTTTATTTTCTGAAAAAAGTCCAATTGCCAAATTGTGCTTATTCACCTAAAACTTCAAAGCTAAGCAAGAAGGAACTACAGACTTTGAAATGAATGTGCATTACCAGGAGAGGGAGAAAGAGGAATCTTTCATGCAGTTTTAATGAAGATATGATCTCTGAACTTAATTCTTGACAAAAATTGCCTCCTCAAATTCTGTGTTTACGTTTTCTGTGTCAACTTAACTAGCTGATGTGGCAAAGGTTTTGCCTGAGAAAGTTACCAGAAGTTTGACAGAAAGTGAGAGAGAGAGAGAGACATAGAAACCTGGAAGCAGATATGCAAAAGAGCTATTAAACTATTTCCCTTATAGTATTGGACTGTTCTCTGCAATGTGTTGTCCCATTCAGTCACTACCATTAGCAACGATGAGGCTTTCACCAGGTGTCTTGAGAGACCACACTACTGCCTAAAAAGCATCATGGAGATAACATAGCAGGAACAAGATCAAGAAATAGTCAAGAACATTATTATAACTAGAGTTGGTGATACTGATGATCATTAAGGTTGCCTGACGTAGCAGCACAAAACAGCTTTCAGTTGTGAGTTAAACCATTGTAAACTTTCATGAGCTCCTTCCATTTTTGAAGCACTGGCCATTACCCTCTTGCCAGTTATTGTGCTCACTAAGAGGGGTGAAGTCACCAGCTTTTCTTGCTAATGTCCAGGGATGCTGCCAGCCCCATATGGGTCATACCTGAGAATACACATAAGGTTTTTTCAGGTATGTGCTGGAAGCTGCTCAAGTCCAATCAAGCAGAACCAGCCATTAAAATGCAACTTTTTCTTGAGTCAGTAGGCCACATCCAGCAAGCTCTGCCTCCTGAGGCTGCTCAGCCTTATCCACCCGTGTTTCATTTCTGGTTCACAGGTCCAGCTCTTACCTCCTGGTCAGCCCCATGAGGTCCCTGCAGGTTTCTGCCCCTGGTACTGTCACTGAAACAACTGGCAAGATACCTGTTTTGCTCTTTTTGGAACTCAGAAAACAAAGCTCTACATTAAAAGCATGTTAAATTCACAAAGATAAATATTCAAAATTTAACAAATACCAGAATTACAAGCTGCCTCTGACACCTTATCTCAATCCTGTGCATTACCGAATGGTCTTTTAATTTCTTGATTGTGTGTTATTTTTCCCATCGGGTCTTGTTATTTCTACTGATGCACCTTAACGTAACTAAAATTGCCTTCTCTGTACTGTACTCTGTTTACAGCTTATTTATGGGACTTATATTCAACTGCCGTACATTGCCATTGTTCCTATAACTTCTGAATTATGATACTATACATCAGCAGAGACTACATCTGCAGACTGTTACCAGTTTCCTTTATACTTGTAGACTAGCACATCACATAGTCATTAATCTGACCTCACTATCCAAAATTTTCCGTCCTGCTCCTTAATCATTTTAGTTGTTTGGCTGCAAAACCTACCACAGAAACAAATCATAGCTACAGAAAGGGGTCTTTTATCTCTCTGCTCCATGGCATCATGCCCATGTTGCTACCCTGAACTGAAAGGCAGGTCTCTAAGTATCAGATCAACACATGTTAAGAAGACGGGCCCCACAGCATCAGGCTGAGAGACCACCTACACCAGCACCCTGCTTCTGACAGTGGCTAAAACTGGATGGTTAGGAAAGAACAGTGTTGCTGCCTCAGCGTGCTCTCCCAACTTCTGGCTATCTACAGCTCAACAGCTTTTCAGCCAGAGGTGGTATCTCAGTATGTAATTGCCCATAAAGGATTTCTCATCCATGAATTTGTCCCATTAGTTTTTGAAGCCATCCACAGATTCGGTATCAACAGTCTCTTGCAATAACGTATTCCACAGTTTAGTTGTATGTTTAGTGAAAAAATCACCTATCGTTACTGTTTTGAACTAGTACCCAATTAACTTTACATCTCTTAATAGGTTTTTTTGTTTGTCTTTTTAATGAGAAACAGTGAATATCATCCCTATTCATCTTGTCTGTGCTACTCTATTACAGATCTCTGTCATTGTCTTCACCAGTCTCAATGAGCATTAGTCTGTGGTGGTCCTTTCCTATACAGAAGTAATTTCCATACCTTTGATCATGTTCTCATCTCTGTATATTTTTGCAGCTCTGGTTCATAGAACTCAAGGTGCGGGTGCTCCACAGATTTAGAAAATGGCATAATTATTTCTGTCTTTATTCTCAGTACTTTCCTTGTATTTCCTCACATTCAGCTTGCACTTATGCCTGCTGTTGAAACCACAACTTGACACTTTTCATAGAACCATATCTATTATGAGATCTCTTTGTTAAGTGGCCTCAGAACTTATCACTGCATATTTGAAGTTCAGATTATTTTTCCACAGATGCATCATTTTATACATTCACCCTAAACTTCATCAGTCATTCTATAGTCAATATTGTGAGATATTTCTGCACATCTTTGCTGTCAGCTTTCATATTTATTACCCTATCTGAATGTCATCAGACAACTTTATCTTCATCCCTTTTCTATGTTATTTAAAAATACACCATACAGTGCAGAACCTCATATCTCTCCAGCAGTGGCAGGTCTCTACTGAGAAAACTAGTCTTTACTTCTACCTTGTTTCCTATTCTAAGTTCACATTAGTTACCATAATATCACAGTTATATATTGGAGGTCATTAGTGTTCCCAAGGATGCCCTAAGCACATTCTTGTAACAGGACGTTGAGCACTACAGTAACTGAACCGTTATCCCATTCACTTCTTTCCATTCCCATTATACATGACAGTCTAAAGATCCACTTTCTGTGGCACTGTGAAATGCCTATGAACTTAATATAATGTCCATTCTTCTCTGTTAATGTTATAGTTCTAGGGAAATGATTTTATTTCTATAAACTCATTCTGCTTATTTCACAGGAATTAATGCTTATATGACATTTGTTCCACTGTCTTACCAAACAGAAGAGATAGCTAAAAAATATATCCTCCTTTGCAAATGTTAAGTGCATGGCCCTTTTGGCTTAATTAAAGAAAACCAAAATTGTTATGCACTTTGCTACCAGATTTCTTTTCTGCTAGATTGCTGTTAGCAGTCTTTCCCTGGCACAAAAATCAGAAGGAAAACATCTCAGCCTACTGCATACCTATAACATCTCAAAATCAGCTGCTCTTCACAATATACATTTTGCATCAGTGCAGAAAAATCATTTTTATATGCCAAGAAAATTCATCCTTTCAAGGCTGAAGCCAAAATCTTCTCTTAATATTAAGGGAGCTCATCCAGCCTTCTACCAGAAACAAGACTTTAAACCAGTTACCCTCTCTAGACTTTTCACTCAATAGTCATCTTTTTTTTTTTTTCCTTTTTAAGTTAAAAACTTCCTTTGTGCATATTTTTATGAGTGATACAAGCTAAAAATTTCAAAAACACCTATGTGACCTGAAAGACTAGTTCTCACTTTAAAAATGACAGGCGTGCAAATGTCTAACCATCACTGAGGAGTTTCAAAGGTGTAGAAGAACGTTAACCTTTTGAAAAGGTCCTAAATCTCTTCCAGCTCCTTTCAAAAACAATGGCAAGTCAAGTATGTTATAGCCCCAGTCTCACTTCACGCATGAAGTCATCATTGAGGAAAGAAAGTTGTCAAAGCCAGTGCATCAACCATGGTAAATAACGTTTGCAGAACCGGTCCTATGTCATACTAGGTAATTGCACAAGTGTTAACATCCAGTGCACATGCAGATAAAGTTCTGGAGGCATACAGAGAAGTAGCTTTGTTGTAACTTTTCTCTCTTTACTGGAAGAAGTGAATTAAAGAAAACTGACATTATTCCTCTGGATATTTTTTTTATTTTGGTCAGAAATTTTAACTTCTGACAATAAAAACATTTTATTGTTTTAACCCCAAGCTTATGTCTTTGGGAGCAAGACCTGAACTGCTAGACTTCTTACCTCGTACCACTCCTCGCCGACTTGAGTTGTTGAGAAAGAAGTGGAGGTATAAAGCATATCAGAGCAAATAGTCTCTGAACTCTTTTAACTGTCTCATTGGAACAGATTGAAAGAAAATGTTCAATCGCTACACAGCTAAGATGCATTTTTAAAAACATCAGACAGAAAAGAAAAGGATAAAAAGGAGGGGAAAAAACTAAACTAAAAAAGATAAAAATATATCCCGATGGCTATAATCATCATCATATATCAAAGAGCTTCAGTTTCACAACTTTTGAAGGGGAAAATTGCCATAGAAATGCCAGCAGAAGTGGGGGGAAGGAGATAAATCTTATATTTTGGAATGTCATTTTAGTATTGGTTGGTCTCTGTTAAAAAAATGTGATTTTATTAATTCTTGGGGTTCCTTTAGTGAAATTGTTTAGATAAATATCAGTATACGAGATTAACTCATATGAGCTTTCAGGATCTTTGTGAAAACCAGTATCATTCATCAAAGGATACTTGTTTACCAGCTATTACAGCATCTATGACAAATTTTATTTGGTTTCTAGGAAGGAAGACACAGGCTGGGCTGTGCATTACAAACTCATTTGTCTTGAACCAAGCCCGTCTCAGGGTCCACAAAGCTGACACAATGCAGAGAAGAATAAACTCTGCATTGGTTTACCTGGTGGAAAAATGTACAATGTACACCAACTGAGAAGAAAGAGGCCAAAAAGTACCTGTCTACCACACTGTTTAGGAGTGCTGACAGGACAAGTGTCTGTCAGCGCCTCAGCACCTAGATTTGCACCACCCAAACAGAGAAAGCTAGCAGGGATTTTGGTGCTCTCTTCCATCATCACTTACTGAAAGCACAGGTGGAGCGAGCGAGCACTTATGCTGCCAAAGGAGGAGAGAACCAAGTGTTTTTCAAACAGCACACCCAGAAAGTAAGCACAAGGGGACAAGTGCAAATGCAGTAAGTGGAGCCCTCTGCTAGCCCATTCCCACACATAAGCTAATGAGCGCTTCTACAGCAGGTCTACAGGACCTTCCTATTCCTCTATCACTTATGCCACTTCTGTTTCATGGGATGAGTCGTAGACTAATCTTCTTTTGCAAGATTCTGCTTTTTTGTTCCACTGAACAAGTGGAACTCTAAAGGAGGGTTAGGGCTGTGCCTCTGCACTTTCACTGTGCAATGTGGTTACTGATACTGATATCCTTTCCAGAGGGCTTTGAGCTCCACCAGCAAAAGTGTACTATAGACCTGGGGGACAGGGTGGGAAAGCCTCCAAAGTTCTCTGTGCCATTTCTATCAGTAGTGCCAAACAATGGACAGCCTATTAAAAAAGTAAGAAACAGAAAGATGATTGCTTCTTTGTGCATCCCATGTTGCAACAGAAGTAACGACTTTGCTGCCTCTTGGCAGAACCCCAAACTGTACTAAACCAGTTTTCATACATATTTTCCTTTTTTTTTTTTCAGCCTGACAGACAGTAAATATAAATTAGCAATTTTTAGACTGTGGGCATATGGAGGAAATAACACTAACAATTTGTAGGTAGTGTCAGTCAGTTTGCAACTTTCTCCACTTCTCTTTATTTGACAAGATGGGAATCACAGCAGACTCCAGTAACCCGTTCAAGCAGAGGTAGGTAGATAGAAAAGCAGTCTCTCATCTGTGATTTTCTTCTACTTGCAAGCTAAAAAAATATTCAACTATATCATTAGAAAACTTTGTATTCAGCCACTAGGCTGTCTGGATAAGACACAAAACCATCAGGTATATCCTGTAATTATGAGACAATGGGCAAGTAAACTCTGAATCTAATTCCTTGTGAAAAGCTGTGGGTTGCAAACAGTGGCTCAAAAACTTTGAGGAAAGTCTCTAAGAATATTTGGACAAATGAAAGCTATTCAGTTCAGTGATGTTCATGACCCATGTTTGTTGCTTGTGAGCATGCTGACGGATGAAGTTTTACTCACAGTAACATTTGGGAGAAGCTTATATTATTGCCAGTGTGTATGCTTGCACATAAATCCGCATGCTAACATGAGGACACATTTGCAAGACAATCTGTTACAGTTTTCCAGAGACAGAAGCAATATAAAATAATTTCAGTGACCAAGTATACAGCTTGAAGATCATGCAAGAAATACCGTTAATGCACAAACAATACCGAGTAGAAAATATGTTAGCGCTCAGAAGTTAAAGACCAGCTGAAAACCCTGGTGCACATTTGCAATAGCCAGTTATTACTACAATGACAGAGAGAGGCAGCCAAGATAAAGGGTGGGAGAAGACAGACTTACTGTCAAAATAATCATCTACAGAGGAAAAGCAAAAGCTTTGGAGAGTGTAAGATCAGAAAAAGAAAAATCAAATGCATCTCCAGATCTGCAGTAGCAGGGATTCAACATTGCCAGCCTCTGCTTTTTAAACTTTCCATTGACTAAACAAAAGACCGCTTCTGTTCACTCAGCTGCAGTTTCAGTTCCTTTCTTTGGTTGTGTCCCTACTGGAAGATCTAAAAAAACCACAAACATAATGCAGATCTAGTGTAAGCATATGGCTATATTTCCATCGAATTAGCCACAGCAGGCACCATGGGCAAGCCGCTTGGTATCCAGCTCTGCATTGCCTGCCACTGTTCATATTCACTGCAAGATGTGGGCAATGTTCCATCATAAAGATATTTTTGGGTGGCTCCTTGATAAGAATAATCTTTCCTTCCATGATGTGAACCACCGCTTCAGAAAAAAATATTGGACTATCTTCGCACTATGGAGATGTGCTTCATATCTCAACATAGCAAAGACACCAGAAATACATCTTAGCATTTCCTAGATAGTTTTTCAAGCTGCAATGAGCAAAAGTCAACATTTCAGCCCCACAACAAGCCTTCCTGTGGCAATACTGGTTTGTTTCATGTTCAGCGTGGGCTACCTACACAAGGTAGCCAATAAGCAGAGCTGGGGATACATATGCAATTCATTGCATTGCTAGATATCCTGTCATGATGACGATATTCTCACAGGAGCAATGACTGCCATTCCCTCTGCAACATCTCTGACCTGAGAAGAGGTACACTGCAAATGCAAGAGGTTTAGCAGTGAAGGAAGCACTGCAGAATGAGAAACATTCATTACTTCACAAGTGTTCCTCAGACTACTATCAAGAGGTTCTACTATTGTGAGGCCCCATGCTCCTCCTCCCCAGCCAGCCAATCATAAACTTTGTCTTCTTCCTCTTCACCAGCAGAAATGGCCTAGCGTCACACAAAATGGTATCCTGGATCTTCATGTAGAGAATCTCAGAAGTAATTAGGGATTAGACCTGTGTAGTAGCTTAAAACTGAGACGCCCCTATGAACAGAAAACCATCTCAGTGTTCTCTATCTTTGACTTTCTTATAACTTCATCTTGGATCCTTAATCTTGTAGTGCAGTTATCAAAGTCAGTAAGGTATCCAGGTAGATGTGGCATTGCCCCTTGAGTTCCAAAAGAGACGCTGCACTCCCCCCGCCCCCATAATCACACCATGTCCAGTGCTCCAGCCCACACTGGGTGAGGGCAGGGGAAATGCATTTGTCGAGTTCATACATGGGATGTTCAGGGTCAAACACCAGAGCTGCCTCTGGCGACTTGGCTGATTGATGGGCAGTGGGTGCTGTAGTTCAACGTGCATGAGTCAAGTTATTAGGTATTGAGACAGGCAGAAAAGAAAGATTAAAATCCAACAAGCATTCAGATGAAAGACAGAGTGCCTTGGGCTTATATAAGGATGGCAGCATCTGGAATAAATCCAGAGACTGGAGCACTGAGATTTGAAATAGGGACTGAAAAATATTGGCGATAAATCTCACTGTGTTCTTATACAAGATCCAGTCTTCAAAAGGGACAGGAACAGGCTAGCCAATCTAGCCAGAAACTTTCAAAATTAATGCCTCCCCTTCAGAATTTGTTGAAAACCACGAGCTGACAGTTTCTTCTTTTGCTTGCAGATTTTTTTGATCTGGTATGAAACACCTCTAAGACCAGATTGACACAGGAGACATAATAAGCACAGAGACATACTCAGGAACTAGCGAGCAGAGGAACATCTCGGAAGAGCAGGTGTCCAGGGCCTTTTGTATGTCTGACAGACCACAGAGTGAAGGCAGAAAAGCCCTGATGTCCCACATTAAGTTGAAGAAAGGATTAGTGTGACTTGGCTGCAGGTTCGGAAAAAAAAGGATTTCTATCCCTCTGAAGATACATGTGGGGAGCTGTTCGTAATCAATACAAAAGGAATCAGCTGCCACCACAGTGCAGGAAGAAATCATTGTATGTGATGGTAGAAGGGATACATGACTGCAAGAAGAAACTGGATTTTGTTCCTTTTTTCCAGTCCATTATTCTACATTCCTACAGTCATATGTCTCTGAGATGGGTCAAATAACAACATAGATCGTGGGATAGCCATGCATAGCCTCCAACAGCTGCTGAAAAATGTGGGAGCCTAAATCAGCAAGAAATACAGTCTTTTAACACCTCTCAGCCAAGGTCAGACTAAACAGCTTTCTCCACCAAAAGCCCTAAAGAAAACCTCTTCCCTCTCTACTGGTCTATTTCAGGAGACCAAGTTAAGAAATCAATTATTTCATTTACATTATGCCTATGATGAGACCTTCCATACACAAAATGGCATTTTTGCCCTGGCAAGACAGCCAAGCGGTACATCACCTTGCTTGCTGGAGCCCAGCAAGCACAGGATACTGTAGAGTGAATTTAGCAGCTAACACGATATTTGTGAACTTCAGGCTCTTTCTGATACCTCTGTGTCTTAACAACTTTTTGTTCGTGACAGTATTTCTCCTCCCAATTCAAGAGGCCATCAAAATTTTCTAAAAGACCAAACATAAAAATAAAGTAGTGCCCTATTTTTAATGCACTTAGAACTACAGCACTTCTGACAAATTTTGTTTTCCTTTAGACATAAACCATTCTAGTTTCTATCTGTGATATCATATTCTAATCCTTATAGTTTCAAGCAATTTACTATGTGCTAAAGGAAGATGAGGTCATGGTCTGTAAATCCAAAAATCATCACAAGTGCCTTTGTAAAACATAAGCCTGGTATTTGCTATTCATCAGTACTGCACAATAATAGCTGACTTAAAAGCTAAAACGTTTCATTCATACTAAAAGGAAAAATAATACAAAGAAAATTTAAACAGAGTTTCTTTGGTTTTCAAGTGTGGTTACTCTCTCATTTAATCTTAGGACTAGATAATGTATTATTTTCTTTCACTCAACTTGCCCAACCACCAATATATTATAATAAATTCTATATAAACATCTTCAAGGCCAGGCACTTTGAATATTCTTTCTTTGAGGGCTGTACTTGTAACCTTATTTGTTCCTTCTTTTCTTTTCTATTTAGGTGGACTGGATAAGGTTTACTCTAAGTTTAAATGTGTTTGTCTAGTTTAAACAACACTTCTGCTTTATTTTATGGATAGGAAAAAACTCACTAAAAAGCTAGTCTGATACAAGCAGGCTATGAATTGTTTATTTACTGCATTTTTTTCTCTAAATTCCCTCACCTGTTACACAATAGTTCCTCATTTGCTATTCTCTTTGTTATCTCTGTACAGCCTTTCAGTTCTCACTCTAAGTGACACATTAGTAATATAGCAGCAATGGCTGAGGCAGAGTCAAACCCATGCTGTCTGAGTGGGTTCGAAGTTAACCAAAATAAGTATGCAGAAAACAAACTCGAGAAATAGCATCTTCATACCCAATAGACCTCCTTCCTAGATGTATTTAGTCACAGCTGTACAATTTAGCTACTACCTATAGGGTTTTACCGCTTTCCACTCCACATCTCACTGAAAATTGTCGTCTTTCTTGCAGATCCCCCCCAGAATTGTGTGCCCCATACAAGCCCCAGCCACACCTGTACAAATGTGGTAGGAACAAACCGATTTGCCCCAGGTACTCCTGCATGCACAGCCGGGCTTCGTTTGGCAAGGAGTGAAAACAAAAGGAGGCAATGCAACACCCACGTCACAGGGTGGCTGTGGAGAGTAGCGCTCGACAAATAGCAGATGTTCGCTTATAGACTGAGAACATTTCACAAACGGATATGGAAAATGCTTAGAAACAGCAACTGCATTGAAAAACAATGACATTTGTGAAACTACTTTAACATTGTTTTAATGTATGTCCTTCAGCACTTGGCCAGTTTGTAAGATACAGTGATCTGTACTCTAGCATTTCATAATTTTTTAACGTAGTTTCCTGCAGATACAACAATACTGATATAATTCCCGCTGATACAACAACAACATATGGTGCCAACCCCATTTATTTTTTTAATGGTTACCAAATTTCAACAAAGTCTGACAGATCCACAGAGGACTCAAAAATCCTTCTGTTCCTCCACGCTTCTTGGAAAGACATAGCCACAGAGAGGAAAGTGTCCTGCAGCAAGACAGCAGCTTAGTGCAGAAGCTCGGGTATTGCTGGACCCCAGGGACCCCACATGAGATAAAGTTTCCACTGAAGGTGAAGTTGCACAGCCTTTACACTCACCCGTGGAACACAAATTGTCACAAACTTATGGCCACAGAAGTGCTTATTATTGTCTCACAAATATTGGCATCAGTCCCCAACAAGAAAGATGTATTATAACACAGACAAACAGTTTTAAGCAGGGCTAGTTTGCTCATCTTAATTTTATGACCAAATTTCTGAGCCATCAGGAAAAACTCTGGCCACCTTAACTTTTCTGGCAATTAAAAAAAAGAAAAAAATCCCCCAAAATAGTGGCAGAGAAAAGAGAGTTTAAACTTTATTCTAAGTGTAGGGTCTATTACACAGCAGTATAGCATACCTGTGGTTAGGCTGTTATGAGAATACTACACTCCACTGCCTGCATATCTTTACATTTATTTAAGGGATAATCTTTATTTCTTAGTACTGTACTATACAATGCCATAACAGCTGCTGAGATTAATAACTGAAGTTAAATCAACCTCCAGAGCGGTATATAGAGAGCATACTACAGTGCCACTGAGGGAACCTAATTGTATTTTAAAGCAAACCATAGCATTGTAAGAGACAGCAATATTTTTCTCTGCTTGGGAGGGGGTGGGGGGGTGGAGCTGAGGGTGCAGATCTGAACTCTTTCTTGAGCTTCCTGGTGACATACAGTATGCACTAGAAGGTGAGTAGGATGCATAAACACTGAAGTCTGCACTGATTAAGGGACACAGGGAATGGAAAGACTAATTAAAGACTGCTGCAAAGTGAAAGCACATTAGCTAAAGCTCATTAGATTCCTGTATGGGTACTTTGCTTCTGAATGAGAGGGTCCACACAGAGCTGAATGCACTCCAACTAACATGGTTTTACATCACACTCTACTTATTGTATCTTGACTCTACTGGACACGTGCTTTAAAACTCTTAATGCTTCCACAGTGACATAAAATAGACATCCATAAAAATGAAGAAAGGGCCCCAAATGCCAGATTACAAGAGAAAATGAGGACCTTTAGGAGATAGTAAGAAATCTTGTCATAAGGCCATTCACTTCTAAGCACCATCGTGCTTGGCAGCAGCTGACAGAGGTGGCTGCAGCCACCTGTTTGTCCCAGCCTGTTAGCCTCTCTTTGTGCCACAGCAAAGGCTGCAGAAACAGGTAACACACACTCACCAGAAAACACAGCCCAGCATACTAGAATCATAGAATTCTAGAATGGTTTGGGCTTGAAGGGACCTCAAAGACCATCTAGTTCCACCCCCCCCTGCCATGGGCAGGGACACCCTCCACTAGACCACGTTGCCCAAAGCCCCATCCAACCTGGCCTTGAACATTTCCAGGGATGGGGCATCCACAACCTCTCTGGGCAGCCTGTTCCAGTGCCTCACCACCCTCACAGTGAAGACTTTTTTCCTAATATCTGATCTAAATCTACCTTCTTTCAGTTTAAAGGCATTACCCCTTGTTCTATCACTACCTGCCCTTGTAAACAGTCCCTCTCCAACTTTCTTGTAGGCCCCCTTCAAATACCGGAAGGCTGCAATAAGGTCTCCCCAGAGCCTTCTCTTCTCCAGCTGAACAAGTGCAACTCTCTCAGCCTGTCTTCACAGAAGAGGTGCTCCAGCCCTCTGATCATCACAACATAAAATTGAAGCAATGATCGCCTAGGACAACATGCTGAGCATGTATTTCCAGTTCCCATGAGATCAGCTGCAGAGGGCTAAAGCTGCCTCTGCCAGTATGAAGGCGAGAAACCCATCTCAGCCCACAACAGGCCACAGGTCCACTGGAGGACTTGGGGCCCAGTGCCAAGCACGTGGACCCTTCCCAGCACTCACAATAAGCACTCCTACTCTTCATTCATTTTCACAAATAAAGTCAAACAACAAAGAAAAGCCTAACTTGTTTGAAAGTGGGATGCCCTTTAGAAGGGCTATGAACATTCCTTCCATCTTCGAACTCTCTTCCTCGAGTCCTACATGATGTCTTTACGTAGGAACAGCTTCAAAGGAGCACCAACAGCCTTTTACACTCACACAAGGTACTTCATGAAGGCTCAGCATCTTATTTTTGCCAGATTAATTTGTCCTTATTATATCTAACTGCTTTAGCATGCCTTAAATTAATGCATGTTCATAATGTTTAACTGTGACCAAAAGCTGTAAGATTTGGCAGAGTTTCAAACTTTTATCATATCTGGAGCACCCTAGTGAAATTTATCAGGGAGAGGAGAAAAGGAGCAGTACCAGCAAGCAGAGGAAAACTCCTAGCAGAAGCGGGGGGATGGGGGGAAGCCCTTAAAATACAGGATAGAAAATGTACGTGATGAAACAAATCTGAAAAATGAAAAGAAAATCATTGCAATCTATTCATAAAAGGCTTACCATAAAAAATGATAAAAGGGAAGTAAGGAAATTGACCCAACATAAAACCACCATGGTATAAAGCTGCTCATGCAGCCTATGACTTTAGCACCCCATCATGGGGCTGATGAACTACAATGAGGACTGCATAATTCACGGTCTTCACCAAGAGCACAAGTTGTGAGAAGGTATCCTGCATGTCAGGAGGTTCGTTTTTGTCAGGTTTCCCGTTAAGAAGTAACAGTTGCTTACTGAAACCAGGGAGGGGAGTGGGGGAAGGGAAGGAAGCACAGCCCTTAAGTTCTCTGCAAGTATTTCTGTACTCTGTGAGCTACAGTTACACCTAAATCTTGTCTTTGCTAACAGTACGAAATCCCGTTCCAACTCCCATTACAATCACCAACATTGCCATTTACTTCAGTGCATTTCAATTAAGTCCAAATGTCGCCAAACAACTTTGAAAAAAAACCCTGATAGGTTTAAAACTGATACTGTCTTTTCTTCCCCACATTCACCCAAGAAAGAGTTTCTTCACCTTCAGAAATTGTCCTACTTCTTCCCAACCTTCAGTTCTCCTTTAACCTATTAAATCTCTCTCGTAACAAAGTACTTTGCCTAAACACATTTATGAGCTGGAGGCATTCATATAAAGAGACCTCCAGGATATAGGATGCTATTATTGACTTTAGGATGCAAGTTCAAATTCTGTAAAGTTTTCAGTGTCCTCTAAAATGTGAGCATTGTCCTTATTTTTCTGGATTCAATTTATGCAAAATTAAATGCTTTGCTGAGATATGGACCAAACAAATCCATTGCTTAGGGTCAGTTTCCATTATGTTGGAATCTTAAGACCAGATGCAGAACTGGTATTAAATATTGATTTGTTTCACTTTACTAGACCATTTTTGTAATAATACATTTTCAGGTTTGGACTTTGTATTAGAAAGGCTAGAATTTTCATTTGCTTTTTTTAATAAATTTTGTGAAAAGATCATAGTGAAAATCCCAGTTTCTTCCACAACTAAGGAAATGGATTTTAAGAGGAAAAGCAGCTTAATCAAAATAATGTTTTGTGCCATTTAAGAGAGTCACTTTGGCAAGTACAGCTATGAGATGGATACAATAATCTAGGCTGGTTATATTAATAAATCAATAGTGGTTTCAATAATTCAGTAATCAACAGGACACTGCATTAACTTATTTTGGAAAAAAAAGTGTAAATCTCTGAAGTCAAAGTGCAGAATTATGCATTCAACAGTCTCATTCTTCTTAGCATTTAGCAGTTGTTGGTTTTTAATTTAATCATCCCTTTACAAATATAACCACGTTCACTGAAAGAAGTTTCTGCTATGAATCCATTCTAGTTACTTTACAAAGAAAAAGAGAGTAATAAAATAATTCTAATAGTTTAGATGACAGAATAAAATATAAAAGGACTCCAAAGAAGCGATTTAGAATAATTTCAAACCTGAACAAAAAGTACATCTGTACTCTCCCCTTTCAGTTTTGCAGCGTAACAGAGTCATTGCAAAAGCTAGCTCTCCATTCATCCTGTGAGAAGACTCTCTAAACTGCTGATTCCTCTATGTCGTAATTGTGCCATTTCCCAAAATTAGATGAAAAACAATCTGATCACACACCTGTGAGTATGCGACTGTCCATCAAGTTGGCAGTAGCATACATCAATTACTGAAATTTATCGTGGTCTTATATACATTGATCATATGGATGCCCTTTGTTGTCAGGTTGCTTTGGTCTTGCACCTGGAAATGAAAGCCATTCCAGAAGTGAAAAAGAGTAATCAAGGTCAAAGAGCACCGGTGAGATAAAGCACATTGTGTACTGAGAGATGCTCATATCTTGGCAACTTATGTGTTCACTGTAGAGAAAAATCAATTCTTTGTTCTCTTCAGACTACAATGCTACCGAAGCAGCTGAGTCAGAGGTTTGGAGCTGGAGCTATTTTTCCCAGCAATTGTCCTTCAAGCATTTTGAAAATGAGACTTCTTAAAACTTCTTATCTAAATTAGATGAAGAAAATGACATCTTTAAGGAGACTGAGGGAGGGAAATAAAAGGGGAGGGGGGTGTTAATCAGTAAAGCAGTCTTCCTGTGAGAATAAAGTGGACAAGGAATGCCTGTGCAGCATCAACAGCCAGCCTTTATAAATGAGCAGCTCTCGCTGCTGAAACTCTCTTTTTGAAGAGAAAGAGCTGAACCTTGCCAGGAGGTCCTCCTCCCAGCAATGTCAGGAGAACCAAAGCTATTCCACATATAGCACAACCAGCTGTGGGTTGTGTCTCTGAGTTGACACAACCTGCTTCTCACCTACAGAGTTGCCTGCACGAGAGAAGCTCTTTGGGAGCAGCAGGCACGTAGTCAATGACTGTGATTCTTAGACCCACTAGAGGTAGGAGCTGGGGAAAGCAACACTAAATCTGAACACGTGATGCAATCGGGAACGGCAGCACAGGACACTGAGTTATTAGACTTAAGCTCCAAAATACCTACCCTGCTGGAGGATCTCTCTACAGGAACGGGGCACCTTTCCCCAGCACCCTCCTGGAATACCAAGCATTGCTGCCCTGCAGAAATCAAAGTTTGCTACAAGTCCTTCTTCCTAAGGCTTAAAAATTACATCCTCAGCCAATATAACCAAATCCCAGAAATGGTAATAAAGCACCAGTCTCAAAAGCAATGCCACACAGGATGCGATAGAGGCTTCCAGATCAAACAGGTCGTCTTCACTTGCAGTAAAAGCACATCTTTCTCTACTCAGCTTCTCTTTCACTTAGCAATCTGTGACTTAAAGTGCATTGGAGTCCAAAGACAGATAAGAATAAGTGTTTATTAACGGAGAAGGTAAAGTGTGCATTAATTACAATTTAAACTTGATTTTTTTTTTTTTTACTATATGGTCTAAAGAAAACAAAATATGTGCTAATTTTTATTAAACTAAGTTCTGTTAACTATTAATGTACCAAATGAAAATTTAAAGCACTCATGCTTCTGTCACTTCAGGGGTTATTAGTTCTGAATATTATTTTTAAGTAGCATGATGAGCGCAATTTAACAAGAAGATTAAGGATAGTCTTGGTATTTGCAAATTGTCAAAGCTAGACACTTATGTAGTCTAAGACATATGTTGTCATGTGATTTATGCAGATGTAGATATGTTTTGCTAAAGACATCAGATTATGTTTAGAGCAAACTCTAAAGTGTTAGGCCAGAGATTTAAATTTAGATATTAAAAAAAATAGTCATAGTTAGTGCTAATTAGAAATATTTGATTAATCATGATCTGTTCATGGACATATTACATTAAAAATGGATTAATTTTTTTTCAGAAATAATTTTATTTACAAATTAGCCACTTCTACTGAAATAAATCAGGAAATACCACAACAAGGGTGACATGTAACCTTCATGTACATCTGTGGTAGGCTTAGTAATACAAACTTTTGTGATAAAATATACCGTTTTGCTAATGATTGTTCTAAGTTCAGAAATCAGTTCTCAAAAAGATTAGGACCAGCAGTGGTTTGGTGTTTCTTTGGCTCCATCCACTCATTCCACCTGCTCTTATTAAAGAGCAAGTAGAACTGACTCAGTCAGAAATTCAAAAACTGTATTTCTGTCCTTGACTGAAATTGCAAAATAATACTTCCCCTCCAAATGAAAGACAATGTACTACTTTCAGGCTGAGTGACTGTGCTTGAAGCCTGCTGAAACTATCAAATTGCAAAGTTCTCTACACATTAAGAAGTAATTTTAGGATGGTGTAGCCTAGTAATTATTATATTTTTACAGCTTCTCTAATCTGTGCTTTGTCTTTCTGCATTGCTTATTTCGTAAGAGCCCCTTACTTAAATAAACGGTAGCACAAATGGGGTTTTAGGGCTTTTTAATGAGAACAGATTAATGGCAAGTTTTCCCATGTTCTCTCCATTTTCTGTGTAGGAATAGATCAGTGTGCTGTCATTTCACTGCTGCTTCTTATCTCTAGATGTTGTCATTACACCTACCTGTTGTCAGAGATATGTATCGTATTAGTAAGTACCTCATCATAGAGATATCAGCTTTTGCCTTTGATGCTGGAGCAGGCAGTACTGATTTCTACATATGTACAGCATTTCCATAAAGACTTAGGAAAAGATAGCTACTGCCTCACAGAAAGAGCCCTGTGGTTATGTGAAGTTTAAGCTAGGAACAGTCAAGATGCTGACAGCACCTTCCCCAGGAAAACATCAAAGATTTACTCAGCCTACCAGTATTCCCCAAAAGAAACTCCTGCAAATTGTTTGAAGAAAACATACTCTATGTTAAATAGATTGGTTTAAACAATAAAAACAGATTAGAAGGCACTTAATTTATCGGAAAAGTCATGGGGTAAATACTGATCTAACGCCTATTTCCCAGGTAACAGGCAGCTATTGCAAGTGGAGTTGCAGGAACACAAAGAAATGCTGCTCATTGCTGGGGCCCGTGGTTCCTCGTGCATTTCTGATTTTGCTGATCTCTGCCTGCCCTCACACTAGCTTAGCTTTGTGCATTTGGAAATGACTCCTGTCTGAGCCGCGGCTGGTTTTACGTCCCCTCGCCAATTTGATCCTAAGCGTCTGGGCGCGGCACACAAGCAGCAATGTGACAAAGCTTTCCTGCCCAGACATGTCATGAAGATCATAAACCTCACATTTGTTTTGTCACATACGCGGTTGGGCAGAGCAAAACAGAGCTAAATTTTTAAAGCCTTTTCAATGCAATTTAACAAATATTTCTAACAGCAAAACTCTGGATAAAATTTAAAACTGTAAAACTTTAAAACTAGAGAACTTTGGAAACCAAAGCTCCCCCATAAAGTTTTTGTTTTGTCAAGTAGGCATTTTCCAGCAAGAAATAAGTACAGTGGCAAGCTCCTGAACAGCTCTACTGTCCTACTCTATACTGATGACTGAGTTATAATGCAATTGTATCAGTGGTAAAACAGCAAAATGGAAGAAGTAAAGGTGGCAGCTGTCACATTGAGCTCACAGGTTTACCTTGCACTGCACACTGGAAGAACATAGAAAATGAGGTGCCAATATAATGTCTGGCTCAGCACCTGCCTTTCACACAATGACAAGAAGAAATAGAGTGTGTTGATCCGCAGGAGAAATTCAGAAGTTTTAATAAGACTGTAAAGACTACCTGGCTGGCACTGTGCTACGTGCATTTCTGGGAGAGTGCTGGCAGCGCAGGCTGCTGTCATTTGCATTCAGCTCATATCCCACTTCCTGACACCATGGCTCTCTAACAGAGATTTTGCCCTATGACTTCCCTTATTCTGTTTATAAGGAATAAAGGCCATTGACACTGAAAATACACGGTTACTCTTAGTGCGCAATATTACTGTTTCCAGTGGCACATGCACTGGCCAATTTATTTGTCAAACTTCAGCCAAAAGACAGACAAAGTTTCATCTGTCTTTGTGATGACACCTGGAGGCTCTGTTATAAAGTATTAGCTCTTTACCCCTCACGGGGACAATTTTCCTTCGCCTCTTTCCGCTCCTTCCAATGACTTTCCATTCCTACACTTGTTAAAAGTGAGAGTTGCAAAACAAAGATTTGTAGGAGACTTTAGAAGGCAAAAGATTAGTGATGTATTTTTTAAAAGCTCCTCCAACCTTGCCACTTTTGGCACAGTACTTCTCTCCTGGCTTGCTGAATAGATTTGCTCAAAAATCAGAAGCATACAGTCCTATTACCTTCTTCTGCAGGACAGTTAGTCTGGGGACAGCTACCCCACTATCTGCAGCTCACTTCGCTTGTTTAGAACTTGCCCAAATATATCTTTAGCTCATTTAATCGTGCCACATAGCCACACCTTTTATTTGCACAAAGTCTACACAAGGTTTCAAAGCAGTTTTGTTTTTCACTACTTTGATCTCTCAGTAAATATCAGTCTGAGCCTTGATGCCATGTTGGGTTTGCTCATTTCCTCTTTGAATACAGTTAGCCCACAACACTGCTGAACTGCCACTCTCTATTGGCAGATCTTATCAAAGGAGCATCTGTTCCCAGAAACTGGATTTACTTTTTAGTTAAGGGAAACATATCCATATGGCTTTCCATGACTCATACAGAATTGTTGCGTGAACCAGTGCATAGATAATGATTGGTAACCTCCAAGTTTGGATATTTTCAAAAGTTCTATTGTTCCTGCTTGTATTAGCAAACTCCAGTAAAAACTCAAATAGATTCAAAATATTAATAGTCTGTTGAGAAATTGGTGCACCCTTCCTTCTATCTTTCATCCAGCAATCTTCACAAACAAATTGCAACAGAGTAACTGAAGTAGAAATAATTGGAAAATTAGTTTTCTTAACAATCTCCTGTGTTGCTTTGCATTTTTCCAGATTGAAGAAGCGACAAAAGAGGGGTATGGAAAATAGTGAGCTACCTTGCTACTTTACCAATTATAAATATCAAATGCTGAAATACATTCACACTAATGCCTTATTATATCAGTGGGTCAGTAGCAGGGCTTAGCCCACTGTTAATGTTCTAGTGACCTGCACGAAGCTGTTCACATAGCACAACTAAAAATGGAGAGAAACATCATGTGAATACACCATCCCTGTTACATGATTTCACATAATGGAGCTGAGCTAAGAGTTGGCTATTGAAAGCAGGTTTTATTCTTCCTCTCAATTCTGTTTTAATTTTCCTTCTTGTTGTATTCCTATTTCTCAGTCTTCCCTGATCACTCAGATCAGCTTTCCCAGACCACTGTCATGCTGGCATTAAAAATAGTCTCTTTTTTTCCTCCCTGGATTAATTTTTTGCTGATTTAGCAAGTTATAAACACACAATTTGGTAACTGCTAAAGCTGGCAAAAGATAGGCGACACATGGCAGAGTCTGGAGCGAGGAGAGGAGAGGAAAATAAGATGATAGTGATCTGTTAATTTGGATCAAATCCTAACACAAATCCACAGCCTTACAGTTCCTGGAGTCTTCAGTTGAGATTCCTAATCTGCCATGCTCAATAACCTGTTTTACAAACTCCTGATAACCCCTGCCCCCCAAAGGTTATACTCTAAACAGATACAGCAAACAGTGGGCAGGAAGACAGAGACACTACTCAAAACTCATCCAACATTTCAGCTGTAGGGTCAAGAGCAGGATTTGGCTTCTTTATTCTCAGATCAGCATCAAACTCTAAAGACTCTCTGATCTGAAACTTCCAAGGCCTTCTGGTGTGAATTTTCCCATTACAAGGGTCCTGCTAGTTTCTTAGTCTGACTTTACTCCAGCAGCATGCAGATCCTCAACTGAAGGTCTAAAAGAGTATATAAACAAGGTCGAGTCCCAAATGTCAGTTTATATCAGTACTCTTAGTGTTCCACTATCCTGATCAGAATAGTATTCACAAGAAGATGAATCACAACAGAATAAATTCCAGCAAAACAGAATTCCAGATGTTCATAAAAATAAGTGTTGTTAAGAGTGTACCTTATTAGCACACTAAGATGCAGGGAAGCAAGCAGCCTGGTTTGTAAAAACCTAAATCAAAAGGCAATCTTCAGTCATGGATTAGCCTGTTAAGAGGTCCATTTGCAGAGTAATAAATTTAGGTATACAAAAATAAGTGATACTAGACAGATTTCCTGTATCATTCCCTCTTCATAAGTTTTACACCAAGAAAAGTGGAATATTTAATCATGAAATATAAAGATGCTATAAATCCTCTAATATAAAACATTTGCTACCCAGCCACTGTTAAGAATGGAAATTTCACAATGCAACACAGCAGCTGTTCCCTTACACAAATTTGTCTGGAACAATGGTCATTGCAAGCAGGAAAGCACAGAAGCCAATGGATGTGTCTAAACCTAAAGCAAAGGAGAATAAAAACCAAGGGGAGCCCCTCCCAAATACTTGGAGACAGATACTGGAACCACCTCCAGGGGGCTTTTTGTGGACAAGTACACTAGAAGAACAGTTACATCATGCCTCAGTGCCTCCCTTCATGAAGATTTAGTTAATTAAGCAGGTTTATTGGCTGAAGGTCCAATTAGGAGCTTGGAGCTCAACCTGAAAGCTCTATAACGTATCAGTATCCTTGATATACTCTGAAGAAAGAAAGTTCATATCTATTTTGTTGACTTACTGAGAAACAAGCGTGCTCTCATTTTTTCCCTACACACAGAACCAAAACGTGTGGCGGCTACTGACAGTGACCACAAACCTAGCTCATCAGCCCTGCTAAGCCCAGCAGTAACCAACCCACTATGGCCTTAATAATATAGTACCAACCCACTCGCTAATGCTACATCACAAGTCCCACCTTCCCCCTAGTCACACAGTCATGTTCATTCATCAGCAGCAGCCCCAACTCTAGCTCAGGAATCCCTTGATACCGCAGCCTATGGTATATCATAGCGCAGTAACAGTTTTGCAGTGGCCTGTCTAAACCCAAACTTACCCAAGCCTCTGAAACCATAACCTTGGTGCTGGAACCAGCAGCTTCTGCCAGAACAGAATTAGGCATACCTAGATGCCTCTTTTGGAAACAACCTTGAAAATAATTAAATTATCTGTTCAAAAGCAGCAATCGATGACCTCCGCTAGACAGAATTACGCATAACTGGAATTTCTAATATCACCACTTATAACGTAATCCATTATTACAGCTGTCATCTGAAAATGCCAGCAGCAATTAATAATAAAGTCTGGAAATCCTATAAAAACTTCTCGTAATTAACAAAGAAATAAGAACTTCAGGTGAGGGCTCTACACCCAACCAACCCGACTATCCAGACTTTTTTTTAAATGGTTTTAGTTTTAGAAATAAATCTGAAAGCTCTGAAATTTGAAAGATAAAATCTCATTGTTAAATCCTTTGTTGCTTTTAAATGAATTTATCAGTCTTTGCTAGCTCCCAGAGAGCACTACATTTCTATTTTTAAAAAATTTACAACTACCCTGGGAGAATGAAAACGTGAACTCTCAAAGGTCCAGCAGACTCATTAAAAATATTGGCTTTCTGGCACACTACCAGCAAGAAACAACACCACAACTGAAAGATATACAACATTTTCAGAATAGCATTTCTGCCCCCTCTGTTTTAAACCCTTACTTCTAAACAATATCTTCCCTGACGGACATGTGCAGAATAATAATTGAAAATCCACAGCCCGTTTTCATGCAACCCTCCTCTGCATTATGTTTTTGAGATCAGTACATTTCTATTAACTCATACCATTTTTTATAACACCTCTCAGCTTATTAGTTTACTAGATGACCACTAAAAGGATATGAACCTTTCCAACTTGTTAAATATTTTTTTTTAAAAGCCAGGAATAGAAGTATAGCCATAGAATAAGTTTGAGGTAGAAAAAACAGTGATTTCCTTCTGTGACATATTTATGTGTATTTGTACATAACCTGCATGCAAATACTGAACCCACTTATATTCTTTTTTTCTGTTGAGGAAAAAAGTGTTCATTTTCCTTCTAATTGGATTAATAGGTTCACATTACTAAATTCACTGTCAGCAATGCATTACTACCATAAAGCAGTAATTTCAGAGACCTATAAAAACCTGTTGTGAATAATTATTTTTTTCCATTTAAAAACACAAAGAAATCCATTTTGCCAACTTAATGTCAGATGAAAGTATAATTCTCCACTGCAGTCTCCTTCAAAGTTTCTTTTGCAGTGCTTTTGACAAGTAGAAATAATTGCTGAAAATAATTTATTCAGAGGTTTACCTATTTGTTCTTTGTAAATTCCATATCACCAAATTGCAACTACAGTTCACACTAGTAAGTCTTCCATGAAGAGTTTTATGAACACTTATGCAACTGATTGTGTCATATGAAGTTTTCTCTTGAGGTCCTTGGGCACATCATCTCAATCATACGCTGTTGTTCCTGACTTCTGACTAGACGACTTCACAGCACTCTGTTTTAACTTATTATAATTATTTCATTAAAAATCAAATGTTATTTCTTGCTCTAGCCAATCTCATACAAGAAGCTGCAATAGACAGAATCTGTGTATAACAGACAATTTTGCACTTGCCCAGGTACTCACGATCTGTGAATGCCAGAAAAGCACAAATAGACTGAGTCTTGCTTTCAGCTCAATGAACAGTTCATGACACGTTTTTATGCCATTGATCAGCCATATTTCTGCATTTATTGTTGTGGGTTTTGTTCTTTAAGGAGCTGAGCGTAACCACAACATTTCAAAGCTGCATTCTGTTTCAAATCAGAACAAAAATTTTAAAAGTTTAAGGGATCAGAAAATCTAAAGAACAGCACCACAAAGCAGTTGCCAAAGTTTCATTCTGCAAGAGAACTAAAGCTCTGTAACTTTCACAAACTTAACTTGATGCATTTTGGTTCCTGAAGCCAGGGTTGGTTGCAGATTGGTGACTGTTCTTTTCAGTCTGCTCCTTGTGAAACTGTACTCTTTTTCACCCTACCCCTCTGCCTGGGATAGGAAATCCTTTTCCCCATAGCATTGGAGCAGTTGTCTCCATCAACACTGTGTACATAAGCATGTGAAACCCACAATTACCATGTCATAGGAATCGGGACAGAAGGCACAGCCCATCAGGGAACCTAGTCACTAGAAGGGATCAGGATGTTGAAGAAAAGTGCAATGACAGACACCTTTTACTTATTAAAAACATTCAACTACTCCAATTTGGATCAAATAAAATGAAAACATCCATTTTTGATTCTATTAACTAAAATTGAAAATACGAGTGAATAGAACTCCAAGATTTGTCCCATTAAATATCCCATTAAATATTTTGGAGGAACTGCATTCTCCATCTCAGAAATCTTTCCAGAAAAAATTTTTCTAGTCAGCTCTGTTTGTTTATATCTCAATTCTTGTACTCACTGTTCTGCTTAGATTCCACTATGGAATTTCTTGTCATTGTCTTTGTTTCCTCTGAATTTGTCTCTGTGCTGTTAGTCCCAGCAATTTTAGCATTTTTCTAAGGATAAAGTTTTCAAGATGCCTTGCTTAATGACCGAATCTCATTATCTGGAATTTGGGGTTATACTTCTAAGAATATTTTCTGACATTTCTGCCATAAGAAATTCTGTGTTTTAATATTGCACCTGTTTGAGAATAATGGAGGTATTCCCACCAGTGCGGCCAATGCTTGAAGCCAAGCTTCCTTTCATTGTTTCTGCGCATGCTCTTCACTTTCCCTCATTTTCAATTTATCTAATGTTGATGTGAATTTAATCCTGAAGTTGGTGGTATTAGCACCACAAAGTACTGCGTATTCCATAAACATTATCATCTAAACAGACAATGCAAACCACAGCAAAAGAAGAAATTAAGTGAAGAAATTAACCGAGTTGACTGGATTTCTGCATTATTTTTCTATTGCCTTTCTTCCTCACACTCCTATAGTCTGCAAAATATTTATAACATTTTTTACTGAAACTTTTTCAGATCCTCGATGGGGAGTGGAAAGACTGGAATTTATTGTTGTTCTTCAACCTAATAGAAACTCTAAAAAAATCCCACTATGATTAACTATTGTAATTATATGTCTATTGCTCAATCCTCAAATCTTCTGGGGCATGAAATTAAACAATTTTGTAGTATCTATGTCTTTGCAATGTCATGGAAGTCATCATAGAACACCCTCATGAAAGCACTCCATTCTGCTGTTGTCTGCAGACAAAAGTGGGTAGAATGAAATCAGCACAGGACAAGAACAACAGACAGCGCTAATAAGAAAAAACAGTGTGAAAAGCAACTAGCTGCACTGTCCCCAAACCATACGTCTTGCATTTCAAAAATATTTTAGCAACAGCTTCACAGGACTCAAAGCACAGGGCCTCCCCTACGCCCAAACCTCAATGTACTGCCCGGGCACGGCACAGCACAGGCAGTTTATGCGCAGAGGGAAGCTTGCTGCCCCGTTCCAGTGAGCCACCAGTACATCAATGCTGCGAAGGGAGGAGCAGTAACATGGATCCAAGCCAGTGCCTCACAGCACCTTTTAAGGCTCACTAGGAAGCTTAATCGTGAGACCTAGGAAGAAATCAGATGCGGAAGTGTCTATGTGAAAGAAGGATATCTATCTGGAAAGAAACACAGAGCTGAATTTCTCTAATACTTTTTCCAATAGAAAAAGGTACAACAGATAAAGTTGCTCAGAAGCAGTGGGAGAATGAACTGGAGAGAAGGATAAGTTGCTCATCCAGTTGCCATGAGGGAAAGTATACCTTTTTGCTGGAAGCCTCAAACTGTACCTTAAAATGTACAAACATTGGTTTGCAGTAGCTTGAGCTTCGGTTACTGCTTGCCACTATAGTAACAATTTAAGATCAGATTCTTGTTCCTTCTCAAACTTTTATTCACAGCACCCATTTAAACAACTGACCATACCATCCCATTACCTAAAATCTATCCCCTAGGTGCCTTCTTAGCTCTTGTCATGAAAAAGCAAGAGTAATAGCCCCAAAACACAATGCTCACCATATTACCCACTTCAATTCAACAGCCTGGAGCCAAGTATTCTACTGCTAATACAATAATACCACATTGTGTGGTTTTGAACTGGACAAACACCATTTGCAGTGAATAAACACTAATTACAAGCATGGGAAGGATTTGGTTCATTACAAAAAGCATAGCTTTTCAGCTTGAGCGAGTCAGAGGGATGTACGTACGCACACCACCATAACCAAGGTCACACTATTTCCAAAGTTTTAGCACTATCTCATCCAGCACAATATTCCCTTCCCAGATATGTCTAGTCTGCAGGCAAGCATTTTAACTTTTCCCCATGTTAACTTTTTCTTTCTGAAACCCATTGAAAGATTTCTTAAACAAATATCTGACTTTAATCCTAACAAACCATATGTTAGACCCTAAGGGTAGTCTAAGACAACAACAGAGCTGCCTGAAAAGTTACTAGATACTATAATCCACACAGTTGGGTTGCCGAAACCTGCAGATCATGCTAATTAAAGGGGAAAAGGGAAGAGGCTGAGAAAAACAATCTCTAGGTAAACCTACTACTAACAAATTTTCATTTTGAACTTACTAGGTTTTTCTAACTAGAGAGAAGCTAAGGAAAAATAAATAGAAGAAATTACTTAAATGTAACATTTTTATATCAAATGGATCCATTTTCCCAACTACATTTAAAGGATTTTTTTTGTTTTCCAAAGCTATTTTTCACTTTCGATAAACTGCCAGGCAATGCTTAAGGGGCCACACTAGAATCTGTGCAACAGCCCAGAGTCTTATTTTGAGGATTTTAAATCAATGCCTAGGCTCCCTGCTAGCTCTCCCTACAAACGAGTTTCACCCAATCGAAAATGCTTCAGTGGTGTCAAGACCCACTTGTACACTTGCAGAGGGTGGTGACGATACAGTTAGTACATATATCTTTACTTAGGTTTCTTTCCTGTGAAATCAAGAAGGCTGCTTTGATACATCAGTGTTTATGAAGGATATTTCTGAATATAAAATGCCTAATAGATTTATGTCATGTTTGTTTCATATTTCAACCTTTTTCCTTAGAATTTATCATTTTCACTTCATAGCATTAAGGCTTCAGAGATTTGATGTGGCTGCTAGCACACCAACAGTGTGGACCTGTATAGCTGCAAACTGGAAGATGCTATGCATCTCATATCCAGAAAAATACAATTGTGACGAACTTCCTGGCAAGCCTCATAGGTCAAGCAGCATCCTTCCTTCTCCTTCATCTTCCTAAACATGGAGGAGTTGCCACCAGTCACTCAAAGACACTTCTTTCTTCCAGCATTACCAGCCTTTAACCAGTAGTCTCATTCACTCCTCAGTCCATACAGCTTCTATAAAAGCATGGCCTCGTACACTGTGGACTAATTTTTATAGTGTTCTCCATACCCTATGTTATAAATACACCACAGCTTTCAACAAGTCATCTTATGGCCAAATTATCCCAAAGTAAGCCTTAACTCTAGTTGAATTAAAGTAAAAGAACAAATATTAATACTTATTTCCTCTGTATAAAAAAAAAATATATATATAATCATAGTAATAATCTATAAGTGACAACTAAACAAAAAAGCCACACTTGCTCCAGTTTCAACCTACCTGCTGCCTATGCATTTGTCATTCATTAGCAAAATATCTTTGTTGGTGGAACATGGTTAAAGTCTCCACATGAGCTGACCCAATTACACCATTTTTCCTGAAAGCTCCTCACTTTTCCCCACCCCAAAACCTATCGAAAAAAACAGTGCTCCTCCCTCTCCCCTAGCTAAAACGCGTATGTCTCACTTTCTTGGAGATGCAAGCGTTGATTAGACCTCATGCCCTCTCCTGCACATAACTGATTCAATCAAAAACTTCTTGACTTAAGGATAAAAACAGTTCTGTGTGTTCTTGTGATTCACTATAAATCTTTCCATGTAATGTATCTCCAGGCACTGAACTCATTTCACAATCTATACATTAGGAAAAAAACTTAATATCTAATTGGGATACATGTTCTTAGGTTATAACCGACTTCCTGTTTGAGACCAGACACAACAGTAAGCAACCACTTCGGGCTAATAGTATTTTGAGAGGTTTTGCGTCTCAACTACTTTCCTATTATACCCCTTTCCTTCAAACACAATCATGTATATGTAAACATTATCAGCCATGTACAGACACTCACAAGACCAGGTCTTGGAGAATCAGGTAAAAAGCCCTCAAAGTAAATTGACCCATCCAAAAATGGCATCACAGATTTCTTATGTTTCCAATGAAATTTCTTCAGCACATGCCAAGAAGAAAAGCCAATTACCCCATCGTTAGTTTAGTACTTGGATAAAGCTACTTGTACCAGAATTATTTCTCTTATTGCCAAGATCTCTGCACTACATTGTAGTCTGTGGTACAGAAATATCCCCTCAGCCTGAAAAACACCTATCAAATCAGGAAAGGTTCAGGTTAGTAGAAAACTGTGCTACTTAATGAACAGAAAATCTCATTTCTATGAGATTATACTTCAGCAGAAGATCGTTGTGCTCGTGTTCTCGTCCTTCTGCCACTGTGTTAGCTCTTAGCACTTAAAGGCCTTGCCTTTCTTTTTGTTGTTTTGAGGGGGTTTTCTTAGTTTGGTGGGTGGGGAGGTGTTTTATTCTGGTTTTGTTTGGGCTTTTTTTTTTTTCCAGGGTTAGTCATATGTTGCCAAGCACCGAATCCTGCGTATTTTTTTTTTTTTCTGGCCTTTATTTGAAAAGCCTAAGTGTGAATTTAAGAATCCTGTTTGTTCAGCTTTGAAAGACAAAAAAAAGGATAATAATCTTTAGCCAGCAAGGGGCTGACTATAGGGAAGATTAAAAAAAATGTATCTCTGAAACCAATTTTAAAGGTGAACTGCAAAAGCTAAAGAAAGAACTTAAAAAAAAATCCAAAGCAGAACTATTACTTTAAAGGAAAGAATGATTTCAGATGTTTGAATGTTGCTCCTGGTTTAAGGCATCTTTTGGTGGGCAGTCCAATGGAAGATTGCACCATTGCAAGGTACATGAGAGCATGTTGAGAGGCACTGAACACAGTGCATTTTCAACGGAATTAATGAAAAAAAACTAGATGTCCCTGAAGAGATTTGAGGAACCTAATATCTGTTTTTAGTAGATGAGAAATGCCACCCTCAGACTAGGATGTAGAAGTTAATCAAAATCCCTGTGATGGAGCAGGGAAGGCTTCCCTTGGTTTCAGTGAGCTTTGAATCACGACCACAAGCCGTAGTCTTCAGTTTTCCATTTGCAGTAGCACTGAGCACATTCCATAGTGACTTCATACTCTTCAGGAACAAGAATGCTAGCAGCTTTTTAAGCCATTGTGATTACTTTCCTCCTAAGTCTAATTAGCATGATTCCATTTGCCATTATTGGTTTTCCTCACACCAAAATGCTGTCATTCTTTGGGGAAAAGAAGATGGGGAGAATCCCATTGCTGAAGCGTAGAATCTCAGAGTTTCCTTTCTTTGCTTGTTTTTTGATGTAGGCACCTGTGAAGCTCTCACACTCATACCCCTGGTAAGGAAAAAACTTGCATCCTTCCCACAAATGAATAGGAAAGATGCAGTTTTGCATAGCAATCTCATTAAACCCATACCCTAGTCCACCTCACTAAAATTCAGCCCAGCTGTGCCTCTGTTACATGGAACCAGGAACATAGGCAGTTCAGTATTTGGATGCTTGGTTCAATTTTGGGGTACCCAATACAAAGAGACATGGAAAAATTGTAGGGACCTGAGCAGAGGGTCACCAGGATGGTCAGGACTGGAGCACTTAACCTGCGAGAAGCTGAGGAAGCTGAGCTCAGTCACCTCAGACAAGGAAAAGCTTGGGGAGACTCCTATACAGCAGCCCCCAGCAGCGATGAGGAGGGTATCAGGATGAACAAGCCAGGCAATTCTATGTTCTTGTAATTCAGTCATTGGACTATCATCTTTCAGTGATTTATCCTAACCACATTCCCTTTTCCAGAAGAGGAGATAGCCATTACTTTTGAGCTGCAATTTGTGTGCTTTATGACCACATATACTCTCCTAACTTCATTTACTTTTACAGAAAACTATGTCACTATAGCAATGCAGTAGTAAAGTATTCAGGAGATGATACATGAATAGTCTTATCCAAAATAACACAAGAAAGAATACCGATAGTACTATATTTCACAAGAAATTTGAATACTTACTGTGCTGATTTTGGCTGGGATAGAGTTAATTTTCTTCATAGTAGCTAGTACTGGGCCATGCTTTGGATTTGTGCTGAAAACAGTGCTGATAACACAGGGATCTTTCCGTTACTGCTGAGCAGTGCTCACACAGAGCCAAGGGCTTTGCTGCCTCTCACCCCACCAGTGAGTAGGCTGGGGGTGCACAAGGAGTTGGGAGGGGACACAGCCAGGACAGCTGACCCCCAATGACCAAAGGGGTATTCTATATCATACGACATCATGCTCAGCATATAAAGCTGGGGGAGGAAGGGGGGGAACATTTGGAGTGATGGCATTTGTCTTCCCAAGTCACCATTAGGCATGATGGAGCCCTGCTTTCCTGGGGAAACCTGCCAGCCGAGGGGAAGCGGTGAATGAATTCCTTATTTTGCTTTGCTTGCATGCATGGCTTTTGCTTTACTTATTTAAACTGTCTTTATATCTCAGCCCACAAGTTTTCTCACTTTCAGTCTCCTGATTCTCTCCCCCGTCCCACCGGGGGGGGGAGTTAGCAAGTGGCTGCATGGTGCTTAGCTGCTGGCTGGGGCAAAACCACGACACTTACCTTTTCTGGTGTAAACACAGATATGTTAACACTCAAAACATTGAAGTCATTGTAAATTAAAGAAGAACAATAGGTGATAGAATTGTAATAGAAGGAACCTAGATGCAAAAACCTAAGGCAAAACAACCAATTTAAATGATATTTCTTCAAACAATAAACAGATTCCAGCTATAACAATCACCTTTTGGGAAAGGCAACTTTCAGTAGCATACTACCTTGAGACAAACTGTCAGCATTTCCCTTTCTTGGTTACTAACCAGTAATTTGCCACTGGGAAAGCACAACCCACCAACCCAAGCCAGTAATTTGTCACAAAACATCACAGGCATTCTTACTAGACATCAGCATGTAGTCCATTGATTTCATTATTTATGGGAGGGAGCCCCCACCAGGCGAAGAAAAATCCAGGAAGATGCCACATGTCAGACATTGCCTGGGACTGAGAAATTCCCAGCAGTGCCATCTTGAAGTCAATCTGGGTTTTCTCACTCTCAGCAATTACAAAGTGGCATTTTCCTCCAAATTACTCACAAATTACTTAAGTCAATAGTGGATTCTAAGAATATGTCATTATGAGGTCATTCTTCAGTAAATGGATGAAATCTGGAGAGATTGGTCCTGTGAACGAATCTTTTCTCACCTCCCAGAAAAAATCCTATTAATGATGAAGATAGCATCATCAGAAATGGCTTGTGTGGTAAACCAAATTACAGGAAATTAGAGGGATTGGGATTTCCTGTTTCATTTTTCTGAAGTAAATATCACATTTCCCTTCTCTGTGACAATCCTTTTTAAGTAAGACCAGGTCATCATAGGCGATTCAGTGCTTAAAGATAGAGAGAAAAGCTTAGCAGGAATTTATTTTTTTTTTTTTTTTTTAAAGTAGCTGTCTGCAATTCCTATTGGCTTCAGTGTTCCTTAAAGGTAAATGTTGCTTAAAACATTGCAAGAATGGGTCTGGAATATGCAAATAAAAATAAATTTTAAAAAAAATCTAGACACTTGCCCTTATTAATGTTTAGCTTAAACATTTATACGATTATGCACATAAGGCTAAGCACTCCTATATCTTTTCAAGATTAGGGTCATAATGGGGAAGCTCACATTAAAATAGTATTCCATTGAATATAATCAACTTACAAAATACAACACACCCCAGGAACAAAACGTAATTATGACACTCATCTTCCTCAATGACATCCAAACAGGAAAAAAAAAAAATCCTTAAGAATAAAATATAATCATTGCACTCATCTTTTGCACTTTGAATTACTCCTTCCATTTGTATTAGCAAATTAAGCCTGAACAGAAATAGAAATTAATGTGAAATTACTTAAAATAACATCACTAAATATATTTTTCAAGTATTTTGGACAGATGCTTTATGATTCTGTTCACACACAAAATTTTGAAACAATATTTAATTCTCAGATTGCCTATTTATTATTTTCATAGCTCACATACATAGCCCTGTACGGTAAACACACTAATTGAGTGTTTGCACCACTATGTGTGCAACTAGAATCTAATGAATGTTGTTATCTCTGTATAGGACATCAATACCCAAAATAGTAAGTTTTATATTTGATTAGTAGAAGCACATTCTGCATACCATCATAGTACTGAATTTTCCTCTATTCTTTGACTACATGATTATTTGAAGTCTGAAGACTTTCTGTTGCCCAGTGTAAGTCCTCTTATTATACCTAAAGATTCATCCTGGATATGCATAATGCTATTGCTTTAACGCACTGTAGAATGAGATTGAACAATCCACTCAATTGCAGTGTGTTCAAGCTGTCAGTAAATCCAAAGTAAATTAGACAAGGTCATACATCAGTACTTAAGTGGAAGATTTATCACTTTTGATTTTTTTCCCGGCAACATCCTGCTCTCTTTTTGCTAAAATTTACAGCTCCTGAATCCTGCATTGCTCTTGTAAATGCTGAAATATTGAGGAGCCAAATTTGAAACTCCCAAAGTATTACGTAGCTCACCTGTCATTCAGAGCAAAGAGCCATGCTGGGTTTGCCTGCCCACCTGATAAACACCGAGGACTCCAAATCAGTAGTGATTCAAATCAAAAAAGATTAGAGACCTTGATTTTTGTTTTAGGTCACTAGGCAATCTTAGTACCAGCAAATGCTGTTCGTGCTGACCCAAGCTCCTCAGCAGTGACCTGAACAACTCTGTTCAGCGGAAGGCATTGCTGAAGCTCTGAAAGGAACTGAGCTGCATCTCATTAAGGCTGCCTTAAAGTCAGTGCAAAGTGTCAGGTATCAAAGGAAAGGGTCTTTCAGGACAGCAGAGTCCTTCATACATCTCATTAGCTGCATTTAGATTCTCTGTGTATGCTTTTCTGCTTGCCCTAGCTGTAGTACCAAGTAAATTTTGTCTGTGAACAGTCTTTCTATGCAACAATGGGGATAGGGGCTATTAGCCTCATGTTCCCTCCACAGGTGAGCAGTCCCAGCACCTCCTTGGACCAAGCATGAAAAAGCTGACAAAGAGAGCCCTTCCTGAGCCCATGTGACAGGATGGAGAAAGACCATCAGCACACAAACCTTCCCTAGCAGTCAGGTCAGCAGCAGTCTGAGATGATAAAGCACACAGCATAGCTCCAATGAATGCTAAATCTGGACCAATTTTACTTTGTGAAACAAAGCATCTGACTTCTTAGAGATGTCTGTCTTCTGTTAAAGATGATTTTTCAAAAACCAAAGTGCTGAGGTTACAAATCTTTTTTGTTACATGTGGAAAATACATTACTTCCCACCCACCCCCCCCCCCCAGAAAGTTGGAGTCAAGACTGCATCTTACAGCTCTACAACAAGAAAAGCTTTAGGGATTTTCACTCTGAACTCCAGCCTTGGGACACAGAGACGCTTATTTTTTTAATATTTAATTAACTGGATTTGAGTGATTTTCAAACAGAACAAGTAAAATCACGTTAGGTGAAATCAATAGGTGGCGTTGAATGAGTGGATAGTTTGCAACATACAACGTTTTTAAACCTAAATGAAGTTTCTCTTTAGTAAATGAAGAGAGATCTACTTAAATCCCAAACATATTTAATTAAAATAAGGCAATTATTGTGGAGCTATATTTGAACAGACAATACAGTTGCAGCAATTACCTGTAATTATGCAGCTCCAATCACAGAATAATAGAGGTTTCAATGTCACTAAGCACAATAAGGATAATTACTCTTTCCATTATTCTGATGGGCACGTAATTAGCAACTTTAGAAAAAAATTTTCATGGGGACATAATAGCCACACTTTAACTACAGGCTGATTGAAGATGATCAAGGTATTCAGTGCAAAAAGGAAAAGTAGTATCCTCGGCTGGTTCCAATCCAGCTGAACCGTCATGGCCTTCCCAAGGAAATCGCATTTATTCCATGGTCAAAATGAAGGAACTCAATCACGCTTGAATAAAATCTTATGCTTACTAAACAGGACCTTAAAATAGTAGTATTTAATAACACAATTGAAAAAGTCTTAGATAAAAACTCTCCTATAACAGAGGATATCCAGATCCAGAACAGCAGTGAAGCCACAGATTCATTTGAACCTACAACTGGTTCTTAAATATTACATCCTTGTTAGGAGGAGGAAAAGATTTGAGCCAAAGCATACAGATCCTTTAAACATGTAACTGAAAATCAGATGGGAAAGAGAGCAGAAAGTCTGGTGACAGTACTAACAGACTGTGCTCTGGGGATAACATAACTCCTTCCTTACAAGTTTCTATATTCACTGTCTCCAGATTGTCAGTTCTACGGTTCACCTCCAGTGCCACACAGCAACTGTGGCCTTACAAGAACAAGTGCATCCAAGAGCTAGGCATCACCTCACGCTTCAGTCTGTTCCTCGATCTGCAACACTGGACATTATCTGTTTTGCAACAGACTGAGAACAAGCCTTTACTTCTGCTGGCAAGGAGGCATAGTATGTCATGACCACACCAAAGAGAACGGTCATGTTCAACCAGCTGGACATGGCCATGATACCACCCCAAGAGCTGCCAAGCAAACCTGACATTTCAACATCCATCACCTCTGTTGACATCACCAAACACTGCTCAGATCACCTGCTTGCTACGTGATGGGAATGATCCCCTCTCCACATACTCTTCCCAGTCGCCTATGACCACTATGGTGCCCCAGCTAACTCCCAGATTGGTTCGCTCTTACCTTATGCATGTTGCTGACTCATCTAAGCCAGGGAGAAAGTGACCCTAGGTTTTCTGCTCAGCCAAAGAGGGAAAGGGAGGTGTCTCTAGATGAGGTCTGTTGGACTGAATTACCCCTTGGAAGGGTTCATCTCACTTCACTGGCTCCTGCAGCTAAACAGCCAGACGGTAACTCAGCTGCATGCCTGAAGCCAGATGGGATGAGTCCAGACCTAAGAGAAGATCACCCTTCCCTTCTCTGCTGTCCGTCCTTAGCAAGGGTGGCACAGCAAAAAAAGAGCTGCCCAGGCAGGGTTGCTATGGCATCACACTATTCCTCACCTAACACACAGTCAGGAAGACTGACAGATCTGCTGCTGTTCCCAAACCCAAGCTGGAAAATTTTTCCCTCTCTTCTGATGCCATATCTGTAGGACACAAAAGACACCCCACAGAAACCACCTTGCTCCTTAACCAAGTCTTCAGGAAAATACAGTGCTCTCATTGGCAAGGAGTATCTCCTATCTGCACAAAACTCAGCAGCTACAATCATGAAATTTATTCTCAGGAGAAGCAATATGGTTTTAAAGTGGGATTTTTAAATGGCAGTCAACTCCAGACAAGGCTTTGCAAGCTCCAAAATTTTCCCTTTTCTGAGTGGCATAATCTTTTCTGCTTGTTTTCAGAACCAGAAGCCTATCTAAGAGTCAAAACAGGCTTTCAAGCACAAACATTTTAGAGTGTGAACCAGAATCAAAAATACTAAAATTCTCATTTTTCTCTCCCTGGCCTAGAGAGAAATGATATGCAACACAGAAAATACATTTGCTGGGGGAAAAAAAAAAGATACCACTCACATAGTTGCAGTTATAAGACGTGAAAAGATTAATGCTCCATTTTTAGGGTTGAAAGAAGTAAAGGTTTTAGAAGCCTCTTTCCATGTTTTCCCTCAGTGTTTAGATTTAAAAGAAAACTGAGGAATCATACTGCTTTTAAGAGACACTGCTGAGACCTTCTGCTAGGCTAATGGCTTTGCCCCCACAACACGTATTTGGATTTCAGATGTGACAAATACCGCACACTCCTTACAAGGCTCAAATGAGAGGCTCACACCAGCCATGGTCCTCCGCCCACAGGCTGTTCATCATATACCTGCAGCCCAGGACCACAGCATCTTTCTCTCCCTGTTTGGGATGCCAGCAGCTAGCTACAGGAGGTCAGCCTGAGTTGCAACCTGATGGTCAGGAAGGTGGCCAGGTACCTCCAGGGACCCAAGGAACACATTCCAGCTCCCCGCTGCGTAGAGCCCCACAGAAATGCAAGATCCTTGCCTGCAGCATGTGCTTGCCAGCACCTGCTCTCTCAGACGTTTAGTGCGCACTCATCACAAGACCTTCACATACATGAGTTCTCACGAGCTGCTAGAGGAGAAGGCTAGAAGTCAGGATTTTATAAAGAAGCAAATCCTTACCATTAAGCACTACCACTACTACAGAGCAAAACACACTAGTCTCATCTCTTAATGGATTTCAGCCATTTTGAACTAAAATGTAGAAGCAAACCAAAATTCTGTCATGCACTTGCTCCTCACGACTCAATCCACCACCTTTTCACTAATAGTAAAAAGAGGAGCCATGCAATTTGCCCATTACGTCAATACTTTTTTGGCAATACAAGATGAAGAGAAGAACACTTTCTACATTCAAATGAGGCCCTCCCAGCAAATGTCTGATCAGTCTTTGTGCCATATAAAAGGGGTCATAGCTTAATCAAGATTACTGACTCCCATAGGGAAGGCCAAAGTCTCCCAAAGAGACTGTCTGCATCCCATGCAGGGAAAAAATGTCCTCAATATGTTCAAAAGCTAAATTGCAATGACATCTGCATGCTACTGGTCAGACTTTGCTTATTACATGGTATAAAAATGTCATCTTGTATTAGGTTTTGTGACAACTACCCGTTGCTTGAGTGGATTACAAACATCTACCCTGGAACTGCATATCAATTGTTGCCTTTCAGTTTGTAGCATTTCAAGAGCTGTACATGCTTCAGAATAATGAAAAATTAGGATAGGAACTTCAGATTTTGTCTATAGCAAATACACTTTTTCTCTATGTTTGTTCTACACAGCTTCTAGTTTCTTGTTTTAATATAATGGTGCTGTTTGTGCACTATCATCTAAGAAGACTGAATTGTTTTTCCACCCAGTAGTGCTTCCTTTATATGTTTTTTTTTTTTTGGGGGGGGGGAAGATGCTGTCACAACAATTCTATTGATACAAGTTCTTCACTGGTATGTTAGCACTTATCTTTCACATTTTTTCTTTTTTTTTTCCCAGAAAGGCTATGCTATTGCAGTGCTCCAGGTTTTTTTTTACTTAACTCACTTCTGAACTTTGAACAGTTCTCCTCTTGAAACAGACTCTAGTTAGTTTCCTTATTGTTATTTGTAGGATTTGTCATAATGTTGACTAGCTTTGTATTTACAAAAGTCAGTACTCATATCTATGCTGCTGCCTTACATAGATGGCTTTCGATATCAACACTGTCTTCACCTTTCCCTGTGCCCCTGTACTGACCATTTGTGGTAAAAAAACAAAAATTACATACCAACGCATTTGTATGGCCCAACTCTGTAAACTGTTCAAAACCCTGCTAGAGAAAAATGCAACAACAGAGAGCCCTAGAGGGCCTGTTCTGCATTGCACTGAATAATTCCCACACATATAATACTTTCACATACGCAGAATACATGCCCTGTCTTTTCTGTACATCTGATGAACAGAAAGCTTACAAAACACTTCTCAGACATAAGCAATTATATGACATCCATCACTTTGTTCAGTAACTAGATGCAGGTTCGTTTAGTTCTTTGAAAATGAATGAGGCAGAAAAGTATTTTGCTTGCTCTTTGTTTGTTTAGAAAAGTAGATGGTGATGTTTGATGACTGCAAAGGACTGTTCATTGCATTATTCATTCCTATTACACAAACACACTTGATTCAATGCCTATATATTAAGAAAAGTTTCATTACAGTAGATTCTGGACCAGCTCTGTAGTCTTCTAATTTTACTAAAATTTTAAGAAATCACAAAACCCACAATACTTTTCCAGTTCAGATGAGGAGCATGTCCTTGCAGCAACTGTACTCATTAAAATCTCTTTGAGGTAAGCTTTATGCGATCAGCAGAAATAAAAACCTTTTTTAAAAAAATCCCAAACTCATTATTATATGTAATACAGACATCGTCACTGAAATTTCTCTTTCCAAAGAACTGTAGAGCCATCTGGCAGAAGGTAGGTGAAGAGCTTGTACCACACCCATGCTCTGAGGATGAAAACCACTCCACCGTGAGCATAACCATCAACCATGACCCTTCCACAGACCAAATCCGGAATAAGAGCTAAAATCCTACTTCTACTACCCAAGATCAGAGACTGAACTCGCTGTACCCGAAATGCAGGTCTTTCGTGCGGATTGTTTTCTCTCGGTTTCTGAAGTTTTGTGATTACTTCTGAACCAGAGCTTGCCTTTCTAACAGGAGAAGTCCTCGAGCAGGTGTATCCCAGCTCAGTGACAACCCCAGGTACCATCCCAGCATCTCTGGGAGCCTCTTGCCCTGCTGTTGCTGAAGGAGAAGGGCTGCAGACATGCCTGCCAGCTCTCAAAGCAATGCTTCCCCTTAGAAAGGGTCAGGATGTCTCAGGCACTCTTGCAATGAAGAGCTAAGCCAAAGGGCAAGGACTTAATTACAGAGCATTGATTTGTTCGGTGCCCAGAAACATAAAAGTGTTTAAATCCATCCCTGCCTGCAACCTCTCCTCAAGGCTGCTCAAATCATGTCCTTCCGCAAAAACTTAGACAGGACCCATGCAGAGATCTTTTCTCAAACCACAGAAATAGTTTGGTTCCTCATTTTTACCCGACCTAAAAGAAGGGTATATTTCTTCATATCTGCCAGTTTTTTCACTTTTCTTTAACCCATTAAATTCCATGGTAAACCAAAACTGAATTCACAGCTTTCAGGAGAAATAAAACCATAAGGATCTCACAAGAAGGCTTCAACATGATAAGCAAGAATATTTGTCATTTCCTGACACACTTATAGACAGGAATGATGTATGTGGGAGAAAAGACCAAAGGACCAAATTCTGGCCATCCTCAAATCTATCATGGATGTGGGATCACACTAATATAAATTTCCAGATTCTCTAACTCATATATGTGCATATTAAACTATTTTATAACCTTAATAAGCTTCTCAGCTACATTCTATTTTAAATACAAAACATCAATATAGATACAGTACACCATGTGAATCAGCAGAACTCTACAATGAGAATTATTTGACTGTTGTTGATTACATCAAGCCACACACAGATGCAGGAAAAATGTATATATAATATAAAACATATCTATAATATAGATATACAGCCACCTCCCGCTGGACAGACCACACAAAACATCATGTCTCTGTGACATTCTCCTTGCTTGTGCCAACTGCAAAATGGATGCTTGTCTTTAAATTGGCTGTCCTCAACCCTCAGCTGCTGGGAACAATGCAGTTTGCTGGGATTCTCCTCCTTTGCCAGCCTTCTTCCACTCTGAAGTAGGTGGATTTTTCCCTCCTCAGCTTTAAACACCGCTTTTCTTCAAAGCCTCTCTTCTTCACTTCTTCCCCTCCAGAATGGCTACTTGCAATATCCTTTAGAGACCACATCTTTCTCAATCCTTTCCTGCATTTCTTTCTCTTGGCAGCTCTCAGATTGCTAGCCCTAAAATTCACAAACTATGGGTCAAGACTCTAAAATACCATAAAACACCAACTACACAAAGCTTAAAAATAACAGCTGCAGTTTGGGGGTGTTTCCTGCATGCTCTCAATACATGTGCATGGTGCTTACAGCACTGCAACCCTCGCACCTTTTAGTGAGTACAGAGATCTTGGGTATTGCTGTCGTACCCCCGGTGGAAGCCCCCACGGGGAAATCAGACCCCTTGGAGATTGATATATATGCATAGCAAGAGTCCCCCCACACCATACAGCACCCACAGGGCTGGCCCATCATTAGGTGAGAACAGCTTTGAACAGGACAGGACAGGACTCAAAGTGGTGATCCCATGAAAGACTCCACAGCTTGCTTAGCTAGGAGCTAAGGCAGAGCACTGCAACTGAAATTCCAAAGACACACCATCTTGTGCCAGGCACCACAGGCACAAAGGGGGAACAGGCTTTCTGTCGGTGTGTATGTGAAGCTTCCCAGCTTTTGAAGGCTTCCTGCCCGGGGAAACCTCGCGAGCTTCCCCAGTCATTTCTACAAAGGAAGAGGGGACTGTTCTGATCCAAACAGCAATGCTGGCCAGTGGTCAACTACATTTCTGGATGAAGGAGCCGGTCTATTATCCATTCTACCATGTTAAAAAAGTTGGACAACCTCACATCCATATGTACAAACAAGATGTACATTGCATGAGTTGGTTAAACAGTCCCAAATATTTGATGATGAAAAACCAAGAAAAAAACAACCCACCCTCCAGCAAATGAGCTTGAAAAAAGGTCAATAATTGTCAGCTTGGAAGTTATAAGGTATGCCTAAAAATATAACCTAAAAGTGTGGATGCCTTCTCAACATATAAGCACCAGAAAATTAATCACATGAGCCAATTACATGTGAAACAGTTTGTATTTATCTAGCTAAAAAATAAAAAAGCCCAAAGGAAACTCAGGAAAGAGCAAGCCTTAATTCAGTCTAAGATATTTATGTATTTAGGAAAATATTCCTTACAAAAATTGCACTCTATAGTCATAACCAAAAATTAATGCAGAGAAATGCCTGTGTGTGTGTATATATATTATTCTCTTAGGGGAAAGTAAGTTATTTCTAGCAACTGAAGTCTTCCTTTTCATTCTGAAACTAACTAAGGGAAAATCCAACTATTCAGATGTTTAATAATCACAGTAAGTAATGTCTTGGCCAAACAGAAAAAGAACATAGTTTTTTTGCTGAAAGTGTGCCAAGAAGAAATAAACAGCTTTCTGGATAAGCAATAATCAACAGCAAACTGCAATGCCATTACGTTTTACAAAGGACAGAGTGGAATGTGTGGAAAGATTAGGGAAGGAAGGGAGAAGAAAAAAAAAAAAGGCAAGCTATAAAAACCCCAGATACCTGACAGGAGAATGAGAAAAGGACACAGCCCAGTGTTCTTCAAAAATGATTCAAATAAATCTATACTTTGGCAAATAGGAAAAGGAAACAGAAAACATGCAGTTATTTTTCTTTGCTATTTCATTTGACAGCAATAATATCTAAGGTCATCTCTCATATAAACTTACCTAAATAGAAAATTTTGCTTCTGTTTACATTGAGATTGGACAGCAAAGTCATTATAGGTTGTTCATGTGGTGTTCTCCTTTATCTTGTATGGTTCCTCACAAAGTAAAGTAATACATTTTCTAACTGGGGGGGGGGGAAGTTTGTATAACACCAATAAGTGTTATAGGTAGTAAAGACAGTTTTACTGGCTTATAAAAATTGAAACAGGAAGATGGCCACAAAAAACTCCACGAAACTTTGCCAATGAGCTCATATTATTCACAAGAATACAAAACTCTCAGGATACTAACTTCAAATCATCACCTCTATCTCCTACTATACTATATTTTTGGCAAGGCTCATGAGCAATGTTTCCATCTCACAATACTGTTAGGTTCCCAAAAACATACTGCCAGCCAGCTTTCTTGAAAGAAAATAGCCTCCAGAACTTTGACTATTTTCAAAAGTTTTCCATTAGTCTGCAAATAAAAATCACATATAGGGTGCTTTTACAGGCTGCTTAAAGGGTGTTTTTACAGGAGTCTTTAAACATATATAATTGTGTGTATATATGTGTATACACACATAGAATTACTTTGAAAGCAGTTCTTTTCCTGAAAAAAAAAAAAGGAGAAACACCCTAATTTTTTCAAGGAGTAGATGCTATCTGGTTTTGGATTTATAATACCATTACCTGAGTTACAAAATATATTGTTAGAAAGATCTTGGAGTAATCACCCTGAAAGTTTGACTGCAGGTATAAAATACCATCTCTCATGAGATGTCTCTGTGAGGAAAGGCTGAGAGAGCTGGGTCTGTTTAGCCTGGAGAAGACTGAGAGGGGATCTCATCAACACTCATAAATATCTAAAGAGCAGATGTCAAGAGGATGGAGCCAGACTTTTCTCAGTGATGCTCAGTGACAGGACAAGGGGTAATGGGCACAAACTGGAACACAGGAAGTTCCATCTCAATATGAGAAAAAAAATTCTTCACTTTGAGGGTTACTGGAACAGGCTGCCCAGAGAGGTTGTGGAGTCTCCTTCTCAGCAGATATTCAAAACCCATCTGGACATAATCCTGTGCAACCTGCTCTAGGTGATCCTGATTTAGCAGGGGGGTTGGACTACAGGTGATCTCTAGACATCCCTTCCAACCTCTATCAATCTGTGATCTGATGATTTCTATGAGGTATTCAAGAAATTGTGCCTACACCACCTTATGTTGTCCTTTCTCTCTTTTTTTCATACGTTGATGATGCCACTAATAAAGTTAATAATATTCATGCATTGGTCTCCTACAATGTACATTGCCATGCTCTGTATCATGTTAAGAGCAAGAACGAAGGTGTTGATCTCTGGCAAAAATGTTCTTTTATCCAAAATTCAGATCAAAGTGTTAGTGCTTATAATGAAGTACCACCATTAGAATGAAAACAAGTCTAGGTAATTGCTGTGACAATAAGTAGGGTAAGACTGTATTTAATGTCCCCCTTCATTACAAATCCATTTGGCATCCATTCTAATTGCCAGCCTATTCTCAGAAAAAAACATTATTTGATGTGACGGTGGATGTCATATGTGCCTTGTACTTTTATAGCACCTCTATTGTAATTCAACATTAATTATATTTCACATTGATGTACTACATAATGCTGCAATATGAAATGCTCACTTTTTGTAAATGAGAAAATTAAAGCTCACTTTTGTCTGTTCTAATCCCATTTTACCCTTATTAGACTTCAGTACAAGAGCTCTTCTCTTCTGCTGCTGTATTACCAAATCCACAAACATGTGAAGTGCAGCTCTTTCACACTTTTCAAAAAAAAAAAAAAAAAAAAACCAAAAAAAAAACCAAAAACCAAAAAAAAACCACCAAACACCCAAAAAAACCAACTCCCCACAAACACACCATCAACCTAATTTTTATCACTCTTTATCATTTTAATATATTTACCTGCTTTTGAATTCTACTGGGGATCATAAAATACAAGTAGGCAGAAAAAAAAGGGAGCACTAGATTCCAGTCATCACAGATATAGAAATAATAAACATCCATGACAGCAGACTACTGGTGACTGATTTAAAGAAATATGTCACTTCATGTATACCCTGACCTCTTCTCAGTTAGTATGACATTTGCTCAGAGATGTCTAGTGTTTATTTTCCCATAGCTGTGTTTATCACAGGAACATAGGATAAAAGAAAAAGACCAAAAAGCAGTCAGAGGTTTTTGATCCTTCGTCGAGTCATAGCTATCCCTTCTAAAGGGAAGATGATTGGTATAGAATAAGGAAATTAAAAGAGGAAAAGTACAGTGGAAGATACACATATTTGTGGGGGAAAAAAATATTTTAAATATCACGACAGTTTTTAAACTTTTTTCTGATCTCCAATCATTGACATACTTCATAGATGGGAGTCTCACCTATCCTTCACCTGTAGGAACTTGTATTGGTTGACTAGAAATGTTGATGGCCTTTCTAGGGAGCCTGTGTATATGTGAAAGCCTTAAATGCTTAGTGTGGTCAGACAGGTTGAAAATCCAAGTGTAGTCTTTAAACAATTTAGCTAAGCAGTCCTTCTGTCAAATATTTATGTTAAATGTGACAGTTCTGAAACAGAAGCTAAAAAAGCAACATGAAGAAACAGAAGAAAAGGGAAAAATAAGAAAGCATGAACAAGAGATCAGCTTTTAGGCCATCCAGACCCCCTTAGTCCTTCAAGCCATTCTTGTCTTCCCTCGCTGACTCTTTGTGCTAGGCTATCCAGAGACATTCTAGCAAATGAGACAGGTTAATGCCTCCTGTGTGCTAACAAACACTCTCTCAGAACAGACATAGAGTTGGAAAGGTCTGTACAAGTCTTTAGTTCAAGAAAAGCTTTGGAAATATCAGACCAACAATTTCTATACCTGTGAGCAGGTGTTACAGCATTTGACTTACTACAGTTTTAGAGTGGAACCTCATGAGACATTGCTTGACTCTGTGGAAAGGTTGCCTATGCTAGACCAGAAGACCTGATCTCATCTTCATCGGTGAAAGTGGGAAAACCTGCATTTCCACATGCAATTGGTTAGCTTAGGTTGCTAGTTGTGGCCACACTGAGGGATCAAAGGATATGACGATTCGTGGGAGACCCCAGCTACAGCCCCCTAAGTTCCGTTAGCCAGGGAGCACCTAGATGGGCACTCTGCAGTCTTTCCTCAAGAACTCAGTTGATTTGCCTATTTCTCTTCAACAGAAACAGGCCCTTTCTGTATTGGGTGTCAAAATTTATATAAGCAACCACAGCCTTCATGCAATTTCCACAGGGCTTGCCACCTTACTCATAAGTGCTGGAACCATACTTCTTTACAAACTGCTTGGGAGGGGAGATCTTGATTTTCTAAGGTCAAGTACCTGGGACCCTTTAAGATATTTCACATTAACCAGCTAAACACACAGACATACAAAATCCTTTCTCACTTTAGAGACTATAAAGAAAAAAAAAAAAAAAAAAAAAAAAAAAACAAGAAAAAAAACCTGTGTAAAGCAGTATCTTGAAGGAAACTGGAAAATAAAACTGCTGCAGAAAAGAGGAAAAGGAATAAAGAGAAAGGATTAAAAGGGAAATAACAGTCAGACTGAAGCTTAAGACAAAGTTGTACGTACCTCATTCATTTCTGCTTTTCAAGCAAGGCAAGAGGCCCATACAGCAAGCTCCTCCAGAGCTAAACACAAGCACCTGTCCTGAATTGAAAAACCACAGCTTCCTGGCCCAAAGTAATACCTTTATAAACCATCTTTTTATTAGTAGCAATTTAGCCACGTCACTTTCCAGCTAGACTAGAGACATAGCAAAAAAGATATCCCTGCTTTTTATACAAACACATACTCCACAACAGTGTACCATATGATGAAAGTGTCAACCAGTGCTACAAATTTGGAACAAATTGGGGACATCTCTGGGGAAAAGACCCAGAACAGATACTGCATAACAGCCGTTTAACTTCTTAATACTTTCTAAGATTTATAAGTAATGTCCCACCTATTACAACTGGAGTACTTTCAGAAAACTTCTGTTAAAGTTGAACCTTGGGGCTCCTGTGTGAAAAATGGATAGGTAGGTGCTTGTAGTTTCCAGGCCACTTTCAAAGAGAATTGTCTACAGTTTCTCAGTAAACATTTACTGCATCCAGGAAACATTACATATAGACCAAAGTGAATATTTTTTTAATACTATAAATAAGCTTTCAATAAAAACTCCTAACAATTCTCCTACAGTTACACTATTCCTGGACATGTTACTGTTACCATATACTTAAACATAAGGCTTCAATACAAAAGCCATGTTTCTGCAAATTTATCATACACCTATAAAAATTTCATTGTGAATTATTAGATTTTTGCTATGATTACAGTATGTACATTAAGTATTTGTAACAGGCATTGCAGGGCTTGAGAACAGGGACAGTCTTTGCATTCTGTATCCAACACTTCAGAATTAGCCAGCTAGCCTTCAGCCAGGTATCTCTGCACAGAGGAACGCTGCAGTCTTGAGGTTGAGACTTAGCCAAAACCAAAAATTTACAGCCTTTTTTCAGAGGACTACAAGTATCCAGCATGCCACGCACACAGCAAAAACTTGTTATGCATGGATCAGTCACTGAATCTATAAAGATTTCTTTAACATTCTCCCTTTTCAGTGAGATTTTTCTTATTCCATTTCAGAAACCATAATTGTGTCCTGGACCTGTACGAAGCTTCCCAAGCACAGCAGCCTACCCTAAACTGTGTAGGTACAGATTCAGACTATTCTGTGAAGGTCTAATGAGTCTCCTCCTCACTGCTCTCTCTGAGCCAAATCAGATGCTGTTGTAGCAAAGCTCTTTACTTCAGCGAAAATTCATACCTAAATTAATAATACAAAAGAGCGATACTCCATGGAGACAGTACTTTTGAAAGTTGTCTTCACAGCATGACAGTGTTGGAAGAAATGTTCTTTGCCAGAGTAGGTTAGCCATGTGGGAGACTGCAAAGGCATACAGTGTCACCCTATCAGTCCATTTAAAATGTACTTGACAGTTCAGTTGGGTTTAATATGGATACTGTTAAGTTAGCTAAAAATGAAAAAATAACCAATAGAATACAAATTGCAGAAGTCTTCTTACAGCAGCTTACACTCTTTAGTTGATTTGCATGTCATCAAACTAGTCTTGTCAAAATTTGTCACTGAGCATTTGCAGTAAAAATTCTGGTTATGCTAATCTTTGTCCTCTATTATCCTTAACAGCATTTTCAGAAGTGCTGTCCTAGGGAGCTGCACAAGTCCTGACATTTAAAAATCAGTCATTTGACATTTGGAATTACTTAGAAGTACCCTAACAGCAGCTCCAAATAAAGGTTGTGTATGTGTGGGTGTGAATGCATGCAAGTGCACAGCTTTTCTTTGAGACACCTCTACCTTCCTTAGTGCAGAGCCTTTTTTCTGAGCCACAATATGTTTGGTACTTGAAGTCCAATAATAGCAAGTTCATATTCAAGATTTAACCTGTGTCAGTGAAAGAAGGCTATTGAAATGCTAATTGCTTCAAAGTTACACCGTCTTCTGGCTGTTCAACTTCATTTGCTACACATACTGATACATGAAAGCCCAGATTGCAAGACAGTCCACTGCAATATCTCCGAGACCTTGCAAAGCCTGTTTGGACAAAGTATTAATTCAGCAGAAACTGGTCAGTTCTGGATTTCCATTCTTCTTAGCATGTTCTAAGTTTCTTTAATACGGTTCAAGTCTTGCAGTGGTTTACAAGACAGGAAAGCACAGTTATGCCCATTGCATAAATCAGAAATTCAAGCCTCAGATATACGTGATCTGTACAATATCACCAAGTAGATCACTACCAGAATGGGAAGAGAATTTGCTCTCTTTATTCTGACCAGTGTGATATTCAATGGATTATCTTGCCACCTTTGAGTTGTTCCAATATTTACCATTGGTTCAGTTTAAAACATCTATTTTAAATGCATTTTATGAAAGCATAAGTAATATTAACATGAAATTGAAATAGATTTTTTTTTTGAAGACAGAAGGACCACTACGTTGATTATTACTTATCATCGCTTTCCAGACAGAAGGCAGAGAGAACTGTCTAACTTCGTATTTAGGGTCCTCTCACCAGAAACTTGCCAATTAAGATTTCTCTTCCTTACATAACCTTAAGATTCTTTTAAGGGACAACAGAATTTGTACAAGGTCACCAAATGGGATGACAAGTTATTGCTGACAGATGCTGAGTTATTCTTGCTGTGTGGCTTTAAAAAATGGGATCAACTGGAATAGCAATAACTTCATATTATATGAGATAAAGTGAATTATTATGCTCACATCTGCTCTTCAGAGCATAGACCATAATGCTTCTTGTTTTGAAGTCCCAGTCACTTTAGATCACTACGAGGGCATTGCCTAATATTGCCACATTAGGCAACCAGCGTTGCCATCACATTTGTGTCTCTCTACTGTGCTTTGAGATCCAAAGCAAGCACAGAAAGGAAGTTCACATGTAGTACCCAGCTTCAGAAGAGGGCTTGAGTCATCCGATGACGAGCTACAGGATGTTACAGCTAGACTACTTTTGGTACCCAGATCAGTTAGGTCAGAGCTACTTGGTTTGGTCTGCAGTTAACACCATGTTGCAGACATACCTGAGTTCTCATTTTGTGCTTTCAGGCCTTGTTTAGCCACAGGACAGTGGCCATAGCAGAATAAACAAAAGTACATTTGTTTTAAAGAAAATGACAGTGACAGACCTTTTACCAGGCTACAGAAGAACCCAGAAAGGAAAAAAGAGTTGTAGCCTAGGTGATCTTTATAGAAATACAGATCAAGATTCAATAGATGAATTCTTAACAAGAGACAAAGAATCACTTTTGTATTTTTTATTGGTTATTTTAATAAACATTGCCTCTGATTATTCCCTAAGAGTGGGCTTTTTTTTCTCATTATGCCTATGAGGAGAGATAAAATAAAGCATTCAGAAAATGACAATGCAATGGAGCAATGGTACAGTGAATACAGACATTTCCAAAACAAAAATAAAAGCCCCTAAAGAACCTCTTCCCTGTCCCCACTCTTTGCTGCTTTATCAAACCCTATAAAGTAAGAAGCACTCAGAGGAAAAATAGAAAACATTTTTAAAGGACTATTGTTGCCAACCCCAATTGAAGCAACACCAGTATCATTAAACAATCCAAGAGGAAAAATATCCAGCTGCAATCAAACACCTTTTCAGTAACCTGAAAGTGAAGCTATTTAGAAGAATGAGAACAGCTGACACTGCCCCATTGCTGTCCCTTGACTCATCTGTCTAGATGAGTCATGATCAAATAAATCCACATATTTGCAGTGGTCTTTTTTCTAGGGCTATGAACAAACTGCATTATCGTACCATGGAGATTTCAGAATTCCAGCTAGACCAAAAATTTATTTCCGGTGTCCCATCTATTTTGCAAATCACTGCACCAAAAGTCTGCGGCATCCCCACAGATTCCTGCAATACTCATTTTTCTGCTGTGCGTCAGTGAACAGTTCACCAGCTGCACCTTTCTGCATCAGAATAAAATGAACATGGAGAAAGCTTTCAAATCACATCAAAATGCAAAAATAATTTTTCTTTTCCCCTCCATCTTTCTTTATATCTACTGACTGCCCCAGGTGCTTGCAGAAACCACAATATGTTCATCTGATTGCAGTAGTTAGGAGACTATGAAGCTATAGTCACTGTAGGAAGTGCTTGATTTTTTAGCTCATGGCCTCTCCTCAGCTTCCACTTTTTGTTTTCCTCACCATATCCTTGCTCCTTTCCCTCAGACTAGAACATAAGAACCACACTTTATAGACGCCTCTTTATTAAAAAGATTTTTAAAAATGTGCATATTCTGCACTAGAATGTCTTGATACTTTAGTATTCAAAAAAAAAAAAATCGATTTAGTGTTTCTTTCCAGGAGCAACGAAGCGGGATCAGTCCACAGTAGAGATGCCTTGTGCGTTCATCTAGAGTGGCTTCTAGCAGCTCATCAAGAGTCTGGTGTTGGCTGTATAGGTTTTATCAAAGCCCAGAAATGCATCTAGTCTGTTCCTGTAGGATTGAAAACTTAAAATTTAGAAAGATATTAAACATCCAGTCACACTTGTCAGGTACATGTCAGAAGAAAGGCATTGTGCAAACTACCACAGAAGAGCCAAATTCAAGGTACTTGGAAAAAAGCTCTTGCAGTGCTCACACAATAGAGGAAGCTTTACACACACACACACCCCTGCTTCTTATCACTGCAAAGAATCTTGCATGAGAATTGACATGTGGGAATGGGGGCACAGCTAACTAAAAGAATAAACAGATTGTACTTTGCAAAGGGCAGAGAAGACCAAAGCTAGCATGTAGTCTGAGCCCAGCACTCCTCCAGGAGTCTCTTTTCAGTCAGAGGAGAAAAAAGCAGAAAAATATTCAGAATACATCTAGATGCTTTTCTTAATCAGATTTCTCGTTGGCAGCTTTGTTAGACGACTTAGTAAAAGAGAGTCTAGTAATTAGACACCAATCTCTGGCCTGTTCTGAAGTGTATTATTCTTTCTTCTGCTCATAATCTTTCCCTAGTACACATATTTTCCACATTTATTTAAACAGATTTTGCCATTTGCATTCCAATTTACTAACTCTTCAGAGCACTCTGCACTTAGATTTGTATTTCAAAACTGCCCTGGAAATCAGCAGGATGCCAGTAGTCTCCATGTCCCCCTGAGAGCAGATGGCATGGTGAAATAACACCACTCACTGATGATGCTCACGTTCAGAGCAAGTGGTGTGGGATGCGACTCTCTTACCACCTGGTTTTATCCATGAATAAGAAATCAGAAGAATAGCAGTAACTGGCAAATTTTGTTAGTATCATTAAGTTGTGCCTTGAGAATTAGCCAAGCTATAGATACTACACAGAAGTATGTAACTGGTCCTTCCCTCAGGGAAATATATTAATTTGATTAGTCATGAACCCACATTCTTTTCATTAGCTGTTACTAGCCATGTGGGAAAAGGGCCTGCTGTGCACAGGTGGCTTGGACATCTCTTCATGCTTTCAGGACCTCTGTTTATGCCAGTGGGACAGTCTATTAGAAGCAGGGAAGTGATTCAAATTAATTTTCTCTGGGCTAGCAAAAGCATTTAATTTAGTCTTGTGAGATAAAAACAAGAACTTGTAAGTAATGAAAACAGCTGAGGCTGCAGAAGCTGGGCAAAGGAGTTCAGAGCTCTTTAACAAGATTCTGCTTGGAAGAGCTCTGCTGGTTTTGATTTTACAGCCCTAACGTGAGAGAAAAAAGCTGCAGTTTATTTACATATGAGCTCCCTTCCTCTGTCCTATTTCAAATGGTTCCCCACCACCACCACCCCGCTTCCAACCTCCAGGTTGGAAGCCAACATTTGCCAAAACACTTTTTTTGCAACCCTAGCAGTGAAGTCACCTCAGTCCATACCTCTTGGTACAAACGCAACAGAAAATACATGAATATTAAGAAATGACTGCCTGCAGTCATTTTTCCACTAAAAACTCACTGTTCTCTGAATTTCAATAGAGTAAAATATAAAAAAGCTTCCAAGGCAGAAGTCATCACAGGTAGCCTGGTTCTCTGCCATCACACTCCCAAGGAGAAGCAGCGAACATCTGACCTCAGGCCATAGTTAGCACATATTTTCAACACAAGTATGCAACAACTGCTTTCAAATCTGCAAAATCACAGTGTACCACAGTTCTATGCAGGCCTATGTTCAGACTTCAAAACATGTTCTCCATCTCCCACAGAAGTCTCATACTTTTAGTAATAACTGAAAAATGATTCTGGTTCAAAGGTGGTTTCTTCCACTACTCGTAGTTCATCCAGTGCCTCAAGCTCAAATTCTTCTTCACCTCTGAATGTATTACATATTTTCAACTGATACCAAGAGGATCAACATTACAGGAGAGAACTGTGGTTGAAACTATTAACAAAACTAAGTCCAGCTTAGGAGCTCAGCCCTCAAAGAGGAACAAGACATCAGCCAAGTAAACTCTGAGTGCCAGAAGGCACTGCAACAGAACATCCACGCCAACCTTGCTTAATTTAGAGTTGCAATATTTTACCTTTGTATTACTATAAAAATATATATATATTTTTAAAATAAAAAAGGTATCTCTACACACAGCAGTTATTTTCCATGCAAAAAGATACCAAAAAAAATATTTAACTGGAAAAACACTTTTTCATGGAGAAAAACTGCTTGGATAAAAGTACTGATCAGTCTTGCCTCACCTCCTGCTGTGGTAGAACCCAAGGAGCCAAGGAGGCAGCCAGCTCTTAACACATAAAGCACGTTCACTCTTTGTGCATCTGTGCTGATACCTCTGACCATGGCTTTCCATATGCTCCCTGCTCATTCCTCTTTCCTGGACTCACTCCTGTCACCAGGAAGGGAGCATTGCTGGGAGAGAGAGCCTGTCTCCCTGCAAGAGTCCCCCAGAAGAAGGCTGATAACCAGGAAGAGCAAACCACAGTGACTTGCAGGATAGAGCCAGCTGTGCACGACACACAAGGGAAAACAGCACAGGGGATACTTTGGTTTCCCTGAGCATGATACCTCATTTCTTCTGCACCGAGCAAGGTAGTTTTAGTACTGCTCATACCACAAGCTGTGGCACAGAGCCCAGATACTCACTTCTGCTGCAGTTGCTGCTTAAGAGGATTCCTGGCTTCCAAAGTACATTTGTACAATCCATTTAATGATTTTATTAGCAAATACTGATTTACTAGGAAGTCCTAAGCTAAACAAACAAGAAAGCCATCCTGTGTGCTGAAAAAGACTCTTTCATAAAATTGAAGCCTCTTAATACTACTCTTTAGCATTAACTTTTCCCTATCCCATTTTTGTGTTAGGGTTTCACAGTCCATTCTTAAATGCTGCTGAGGCTTCACATACCCCACTGAGGGTAAATGGGAGCCATGAAGGCTTATCACTTTGTGAAATGTGGCCTTGAATTATAGGACTATAACGTTAGGAAAGAGCACTGGGATATATTCTAGTGTTTTCTGTGTTCTGATCCATCTACGACAGGAGTGGAAACCAAGCAGAGACACTCTCTGTGGAACATGACAGTACTTAAGGTAAATATCCTGAGGTAGATAGCTGAATCCTGACCTCCTTTTGTACAGAGTTCTCCACTCCTCTTCTTTCCCCTTTATCAAGACATATCATTGTAAAAATACCATAATGAGGAAAACTTTTCACACAATATTGTTCTGAAAAGAGTCACCTTTTTTATATTACTGTATAGTTGCCATAACAACTTGATGTAACAACTTATTTAATAATCATTGTCTGCATCCTTTTTAGCATTTTAGTTGTCATGACAACACCACGCATTTTATTTCAGACCTATTTCCCAACACTCTTAGATGTGTTTTGGTTGCTTTGAATGAAATCAGAATCAGTCTCCACTAAATAGATCAGAAAGAAATCTGATGCAGTGTCTAGAAAAGAAAGCATCTTTTTGGAAAAACGTTCTAAAGCAGTTGTATAACACATAACTCTGTCTTGCATGATGTATGTATGATTACTTTAACAAAAAGCTCAATGCAAATAATGTATTTGAGACTTGAATGCACAGAATGGAGCTATATAAATGTCCAACAACTTGTCTAAAAATAAGCAACAGCTATTGATTGGGGGGGGGGGGGGGGGAGGATAGAGTTGTTTAAACTAAGGTAGGTAAGCTTTCAATGCATAGCTTATAGTGAAATATTGACTTCAACCTCTCTCGCCCTACAGCTAGGACAGATATTTATGTTAGATCAGAGTGCCGTCAAAGCACAATAATGTTATTTCGTACTCAGATATAACATTAATCTAGAATAATTCTGAGCTTCAGTGGAAAAAAAAAAGTGCTGTGGCAATCTGATATTGATCTAAATTACATGGTGTGGTGAAGATTTACACTTCTTTAATTTTTGTTATGAGGTGGTTATCATGTAATAGTGAGCTAATGTGCAAAACAGCTATCCAGTCAGACAATTTTGCCATTGAATGTCACAAGAGACTTTACAAATTATAAACTTACATCTGTAATTTACAGTATCACAAGTAGTAAATTCACATTGCTCATATAGAACAGACAGATCACAAAGTTCACCATGGAAATAATTGTTCGTAGAGATGTCAGGCCAAAGATTGAACAAGTTCTTGTCTCTTCTTCCTTTTTTTTTTTTTTTTAACCTCCATTGACAATAACACAAACTTTGTTACTTGGAACCCACCCATTTCCTTCTGAAAGGAGTGTTACTACCTCATCACTTAAGTGCAGACTGCAGAGATGATCTTACAGTGCTCAGCTTTTTGCAGCTGTCTGAATTGTAAAATATTTACAAGCTGTGAAAACTTAAGAGCACCCCAAAAAGATTTCCAACCACTTCCTATTACACATCAGAATACGCTTTATGCATTTGCAGTCCTTACAAACATTTTCTCAGCCACGGGAAATGTTTTAGCTTTCCCTGAATATTTCAAGCTTCTTCTCCCATAGTGTGAAATTCAGAGTCATCCAAAGTGCAACATGTGGTTTCTAGGGTGCAGTAGCTGTAATGGTAGGAATGGTGAAGTACATACATGTAGTTAGGGAAGAGAGAGGTTATGAATTGTAGAGATATGAATCTTAATTTCCATTTTATTGCTTCTGTCAGTTGGTATCATGTGTGCTGTATGTAGGTGCAGCTTGACTCCCTCATTAACATTTTCTTCAGTTCTAAGAAATCCTATTATCCAGGCATCCTACTCTGGATATGATGCTTCTCTTTAAACATCCTTCTTCAAAAGTACATAGCAGAAACAAAAACATGGAAAAGGGGGCTGATTTTTAGAAACATGGAGAAAGAAGTTATTTGCAATGAAAAAATGCAGAAAAGACTAGAACACACAATAAAAGGACAAGTCATGGAAAGTAATGAACAGATGAGATACCTAAATCTTTTTCTTAGCACAACAGCTAAGGAAAAGTCACCGAAAATTAACACACAATGTTTTGTGTGAACTTAGTAGACTAAAAATTAAGAATTTGGCAAAAGAAATAGCTACAGTTATCTAAACAAGATGCAATAAAATAATTATAAGTCCTCATGCTCAACTGTTAACTGCAAACCATTTGAGACTGGAAATTTCCTACTGGTAGAAATTCCCACAGATATTTACCAGCTTATAGATAGATACATAAAGAATGGGGCAACAGACAATGATAGAAAACAGCATACTTTGTACAAACGCACAACATGCAATTGAGAGACAATTTAAAGAGAAACTAAATTAACATCTAGTTGTTTGGAAGGAAAAGAGTGAGATAAGAGGGATGTGAAAGTGAGTCGATATAAAAATCTTTCTAGAGAAGACAAATCTCAGTTATTTAAATCTTGCTGCGTGCAATTATAAAGCTACTACACGCAAAAATCTGTGCTGATTTATTGATCTTCAATTTATTCTTGACTCTCAAAATGCTCTTAACTGTTGCTATTTGTGTTAAAATACTCCAAAGCAGCTTGCTTTTTTCCCCTAAGCAGTATTTCTTTTGTGTGAATTAAGAATTTATTTAGGAAAGAGCTCAACAGGAATGCTTCTTAAGAAATGCCATCACTCTAATTTATGTTTTAAAGGAAACATAAATGTTCATATTCTTCCTGAGCTTTATATTGGGATGAAAGGTAATTGCTAAGAACCCATACCAGTACAAATGCATTCCCCTCCTCCTCAAATACATTTATATGGGCTTATTTTTCAAGTATCAGCACTCTTACCAAAGCCAATGCAGTTTCTATGCTGTTACTGGTTTAGCTAGATGATAACAGTATTTCCCAAACTCAGTTTTCTTTCAAATCATCAGTATCAATGTCTGCTCAGATTACCATTTAGCGATTCAAATAAGAAATACTATCTTTTTAGTTTTATAAACGTACAAGTCTCCTTCAGTCATCACTTCTGCAAATGAATTCATGGCATATAGCATATAAAAGGAAAATATTAGATATCTTATTTTTATATCTTTAAGTTTAAAATATGAGCATTTTGCCTGAATAGTTTCTCTCTTGCAATATTAAATCAGGTTGCCTGTTTTGATCAGTAAAAAAACCCAAACACACAAAAAAGAAAAACCTCTGCTTTTTCATAAGTGCTAGCTTTTCTTCACAAATCTTTAACTTTCTTAGGAAATAAAGCTGAAATACCACTTACAGCTACAAAGTTTTTCTCTGGATTTTATTAACGCTAATTTACTATTTTTCAAATATGCTCCCTTAACATACTTTGAGAGCATTTAGTAGTTAGAAGAAAATCTGCAATATCTACTAACATTTTCCACCCAGAAGTACTGGAATCCTGCTTCAAGCAGATTTGCAGAGCCCGGCCTCTTTAGAGTAGCCAGCTCTGAAACTGGCCTTAAAAAGTACCTGACAACAGCTTCTTACATTGCTTTTACAATGCCAGCCTGTTGACTGCAGCATGCCAGATGTTAGAGAAGGGAATTTGTTTTTAGATATATCTCATTTTATTTCATCACATAACAAACAGAAAATTAAGAAGACATTAGAATAAAAAAAAATAGACAAATCTAGAAAACCCTAATTATCCATAAGCACTTACATATGTCTGTGCCTGTGGGTGCTTTCTGTATAGGGAAAGAACAGACAGGATATCATGTCTAAGAATAAGAGACTATCAAGTCCTACCTCCTACAATACCCTAGTTCACTTTTAAGTGCTTATTATCAGAACCAATACAAAGGAATTGGAGGAGGAAGGAAAATGAGTAGGTGAGTCCATTATAACAAATAGTTCTAATCATTCAACAGCATAGTTTGACTCTATTGGTAAGAGTCTTCCTCTTAAATTTCACTCTTTGGGTATGAAGCATCGCATTGGCCAGCCAGTATCTAGCACAGCTCAGGAAAAAGAAAACAAAAATAAGCAAGCGGAGTGGCTCTAGGAAGTATACCTTAATGACAGAAAAAAAAAAAATTATAAGTTGCCTGCTTAGCCAATCTTTATGGCAGCTTTTTGCTGCTCTAGCAGCATACAATGAACCCAGGAGGTGCCAGATACCGTCCCTTAAGGCAGTTTCTCAGTAATGTTGCTCTACAACTGCTCAACCAAACTGCTGAGGAAATAAAAGCATGCACTTCTATTCCCACTCAACCAGAACAAAACCAAACCAGTAATCTCAAAGGGCCCTAGGTTCAGGTGATGGCAAGACATGCCTTTGATAAAAGGAGACAGGCATTAGCATGTGTTGGGAGTTAAAAGGAAAGAAGAGGGACACTTTATGTCTGAGAAAGTCATCTGAAGAAAAGAAGGTGCATGTGGGACAGAGTCCATGTCATATTAGCCTGTATAAATGACTCCCAGAAGTGACAACAGAAAATACAAATACGGAAAAGGGGTAATAAAGGGATTGCCCGAGGCCTGTCCCAGCATCTACTCCTGTGTGTGTTATGCAGCAAAACCCCGTCATTTCCAGGCAATGTCCACAAGCAGTACCTCTGCCAATCATAATGGACCATAAAACACAGCTCCTGGTCACATCTTTTCCCAGACAGCTGGGAAGATATCTTACTTCCTCTAAGCAACAGAAGTCTTTCTGAGGCAATTTGCTTGCAGTAGTTATAATAACGCAGAACAACCTTGCATCCAGTTACCACTACTTCCATAGAAAACAAAGGTTCTCGTTCACAGTGTGCAGAGCCAACATTATTATTATGCAGAATCACATTCTGTGTCATAGCAACTGGGAATTTAATATCATAGTGCTGCCTTTTTCCAATGAACTGATTCCTTGCTTTGATAGCAACTTTAATTATACCATTGACAGAACTGCAATTAAATTAACAAGATCACAATTTACCATTGACCAATATCAAGCAATTTACTTCAGACAACTGCCAATTAGTTAGTTTTCCAAAAAACGCCCTCCGGAAACATGATTTGCAAGTTCAACTGTTAATCTAATTGAAGTGCAAACAGTACTATGATTACTTATCTAAATGTTATATGGTCTAACAGGTCACTGCTGCCCTTCAGATATCTTGGAGTCTTCACTGTTTACCTTTAAGCAGATAGGAGGGGAGAGGGTAGAATGACTAGTATCAGTACCATCTCCTTCAGAAAAGGAAATTCTATCTCCACTTATATATCCAGCCACTAACCTGTTTTACTGTAAAACACTGCAAGATTCTCCACTCTTGTGAGACCGCACCTGGAGTGCTGCATCCAGCTCTGGGGGCCCCAGTACAAGAAAGACATGGAGCTGTTGGACTGAGTCCAGAGGAGGGCCACGAAGCTGATCAGAGGGCTGGAGCACCTCTCCTATGAGGACAGGCTGAGAGAGTTGGGATTGTTCAGCCTGGAGAAGAGAAGGCTCCGGGGAGATCTAATTGCGGCTTACCAGTACCTGAAGGGGCCTACAGGAAAGATGGTGAGGGACTGTTTATGCGGGAGTGTAGTGACAGGACAAGGGGTAATAGGTTTAAGCTGAAGGAGGGTCGATTTAGATTAGATGTTAGAAAGAAATACTTTACTGTGAGGGTGGTGAGGCACTGGAACAGGTTGCCCAGAGAAGCTGTGGATGCCCCATCCCTGGCAGTGTTCAAGGCCAGGTTGGATGGGGCTTTGGGCAACCTGGTCTAGTGGAGGGTGTCCCTGCCCACGGCAGGGGGGTTGGAACTAGATGATCTTTGAGTTCCCTTGCAACCCAAACCATTCTGTGATTCTATGAATTAGGGAAAATGAATATAATCCTGCTGACCAAAGACCATACAGCAACTCACAAGGAGTATTCTGTTCAGTGTTTATTTTGACCCTAAGTCAAATTGAAAGGATACTGAAATTTTATAAAACTTACATGCTTATATGGTAGAATTTTTTCAAAAGCTAAAAAAATGTCTATTTCAGAAGAGTGAGTTTTATTGCTTTCTACTCTGGGTTTCATTTTTTGGTAATTTTGTTCATTTATAAGCTCTTTAGGGAGATTCCAGAGCCATCCTTTCTGGAATATATCTAAAAATGTAGTCAATACTTGGATTTATACTTCCTGTTTAGAAGGTTTTCCCATACTTAACTGAGCCCTTTATATTTTAAACTGTTTAAACAATCATTACTAATTTTATATTTTTCTTTAAACCCAGAGCAAGTAAGCTGTGAGTATAAAAACACCTGTTCCCTACAGTGAACCAGCATGATTGTGGCACTGGCAAAATGTTCTGCCAGGTGTGAGAGCACCTCAATGTCCTGGGCCAGGCAGACAACAGAAACCTCTGTAACAGCACGTCAATACCCCAGAAACAAGCAGTATCTTGCATTTAGCTGAATGTGCTAGGCAACACTGCAAGCAGAATAAATGGGCTCTAAAAGAAGTTATAACTAACCCATGAAGACTAGAAGAATTAGACTTGATTTGTGATCTCTGTGGAAAAAGAGGAAGTTAAAAAATGGAGCAGTTTTGTTCCCCAAAAAACATTTGCAGGGATGTAAGCCGGATCAGAGCTAGTGAACTCAAAGACCTATTCCACAGTCTGACCTTTTAATTTTTTTTCTGTGTAATTTTCAAATATTTACAGCACTCATCTAGTTTATGTCTCCTATTGGATAACAGCACAGTAAGACATATTGAAGAAATCAGTATAGAACCGTATCTGCTGTAGATAGTCACCTTCTATAATATTAGACTGAAATTTAACATACACAGGCTAGGACTGATTCTAATACAGAATGAGAAATTTTTAGAGAAGCTAGTCAAAGCCCTGATTTCACCCTCCATTGAAAGTTTCTGGAAAATAAAAACAAAAACAAACAAAAACCCCACAAAAACAACCCAAAAAACCCACCAAAAAAACCCAACCCAACAAACAACAGAAGACAGAGTGGAAATTTACTAAATACATTGCTCCTCTTTAGTAATAAAAGGATAATAGTACCAGAAAATTGTCTGGTGCTTTAGCAATCTATAGATAACATATCTGTTCAAGAACACAAAATTAATTTTAAAAATCCTTTCATAGCAACAGGAGTATCTCTATTTTATAGATTCTGTTACAAAATAATTGATAAACCCATACTATACACATTTCTCAAAACTTTACTGCAGTGCAAAGCAGCATTGAAGAGCAAACCCTGAATGCCAATGGAGGAGCATATGTCTAGGCCATTAATAGACCCGTGAAACGTTTACATTTCACTCTGATATGCCTACATGCAAACATATTTTTTTGAGTTTGCATTACTGATAGCTTTCATTCTTAAAATAGAGTTTTACACATGTTCCTCCCCTTTGCCCTTCTTCTGTTACCCCAGTTTGCACACATCCTACTTCTCAGCCCCAATTTAAAAACCCACATGAGCAAGCAATTCTACAGCACAACCTGAGCAATGGTGTGCAGCTTTGGACAGCAATCCCCATACTGCAACAAAATGAAATGCAATAGCATTTACAAATGCCATTTTTGCCAGAGCTGTCTCACTGCCCTGCATCACCCACTAAACCTCAGGGCTGCCTTGGCTCTCCCATGAGCTAGTTCTCCTTTCCAGGTCTCACAAGCATTGAATCTCAGCAATTTTCCTCCCTCTCCTACCCCTCACCTTCCTTTGCTGTGGGCTGCGGGAAGAGGGAAGGGAAGGGGGAACCAGGCAAGAAAGAAAAGCCCTTCCCAAGGTCCATGGGGAGGCAGCTGAAAAGACACTGCGTTTCCTCTTCATTTCTCCCTAGGATACATGCAGCATCCCTTTTCCTTGATAGTCCTTGAAGCAAGGCAAAGCTCAGTTTCTCTCCCATGCAGATCAAATAACTAATTTTACTCCTAAATACAGATTCTTCTATTTTGAACAACACCTTTTAGATGTAAAGCAAATTAGGCAACAAAAACCCCTAACTCCTGAGGTCTGGTTATTCATCCTCAGGGATTTCTGTTTACAAGACCAACTGACCTATTGCATTTCACTTACCTTAGAAGAAGCATAAGGCAAATGTATTCCATGATGTTGTCTATTTATTATGGTCAGTATGAGAGCACATAAACTCTCGTGTCTCAGGTGAACAATTTAAAGTCTCTGACAGAAACTCTGAGGAGGTTATGGACAGTTCATAACGTGTTCATTTCTCACTTACACTATTAAATATTAATGATTGAATAAAAATATTATTATACCATTTCACAGGAGTTGTTAAGCTTCACTGAGGAGAGGAGGACAAAAGACATTACCATTTGAACATGATGGATACTATTCAATCATGGCTAATAAGTGATACAGTAACTTCACATTAGTACTGTCAGTATTTAAGTGGAAAAAATCCACTTCAAATAAAGTTGGCTATTTTTGCATCCCAGACAATTTCATTCAGGACATCGCACCAAAGTTATAACTACGCTGAAAGCCTTGGGACCGTAGGCAGACTAAGCATAAAGACAGATACAACAAAACCCCTAGCCCATGATCCGCAGAAACCTATTTAGTATCTCCAGCATTCATAACGCCCTGAAAGTACTGACTACGCTTTAAGCCACTTTACAGCTGAGAGGATGACCTCAGGATCAAAAGGAATTACTTACTTAAAAAAGGGATGTTCAAACAGCTGATGCTTCAGAGTATAACTTGGTGGGAAGTCCCGTTTGGGCACTCTGTCTGCTAAAACAAATGAAGAGAACAGCCAGCTTTAGTCTTGTGTACATGCAGACATGAATTGAGAGCTTGTTCTGCTAAGTGGTGCCACTGAAATAAACTGTCTGTAAAGAAAATGTTGATCCAAACCCCACTGGCTTTTTCCTGGAAGTCTTTCCACTGACATTAAAAGACATCAGTTCAGGCCACAGCCTCATGCTGTTAAATACAACTCATTAGGATCAAAATCTGATCCAATGTACATTAGTACAGCCAGGAACAACTGTTACCTCAACAGATTACACATTCATGTCTCTATGGTTGAATTGTGTACTCCTTCTGTGAGTTTTGCAAACATTTATTTGGTTGGTATTTTTATTTTCTTTTGGCTTTAACCAGCGTGTCACCTTATCTTTCATCTGACACACGGGCATAAAAAACAAATAAATACCTCGCCAAGTCTTCAAAAATTTCTGCAATTTCCTTTAAAACAGAATCCTGCTTACAAATGAAACGTTTATTCCAGTAACCATCACCTAAGTTAGAGCTGGCAAAATTATTGCCCCAAATTAATCAGCTGCTTGAAGTAGGTAATCTTTTTTCCTGTTTGCCACCTTCACCTCTTATTAAGTATTTGTTCATTTCATTTGTTCTTGGGCCATGCAAGACTCTTAAACTACTTGTTGGCAAAATAATTTGATGCTTGATGACACATTCTTCCTTCATTTTGGCTAATCACACTAGGGTAATGTAACATTCCTTTGCTCTCCCATACAGATACTTCCATAACAGAGAAAAAAGAAAGCCTGCAAACCGACAGTGGTTAACATTGTCATTCCCCAACTATTACTGTAACAACAAAGGAGTTTCCAAAAACATTCACTAACAACCTGGCCACTTGATCAGCTCTTTAGAAAATGAGTGTTCAAAACCACTTCCTTCCAGCTACCTATGATCTTGCACTTTAAAAAATACAGCAAACGAAAGGCAGAGGTCTTAGCTGAAAACACAGGTCTGGTGTAACAAAGATTTATATGATCTCATCTACTCTGTACATGTTACATTGCAAAATGGCTAGAAGTACAGAAAAAATGAGAAAGTAATCTAGAAACTTATTAACCTGTTTTTCAAAAAATGCTGACTTATGTTCTCATCCATCCTTTTGATTGCAGCAAAGGATAATTGTGTAAGAAAAGAAACAACCAGGATCGGGGCGGGGGGGAGGGCCTGCATTTTTCTGTTCCTATCCCTCTGCTGCTCCAGCTCTTCAGCACATCCAGCACAGATCTGCATGTTCCCCAAGGAGCTTGTCATTTATCTAATAAAAGGTGAGATCCTCATAACATCAACAGAGCTGACCGGGGCAGTGCTCCACAAGAAGGCTCGCTGAAGTGAACGTGGCTTTTTGTACAGCAAGACAGCACCCGGCAAGAGTCGAGGTAGACTCAATATCCAGCTTTAAAGCGCTGCCTTTGTGAACAACTTCCCCAGCCAACTCAACTCACTGCATGTAGGCGTATTCTCAGGCTGAAAGTTCTCTTCGAAAGCACTGGGGTTTTGCAGGTTTTGGGGGGTTGCTCTTTGTTGGTTTTATCTTTTGAAATAGGCAAATTCTTTAAGATTTAGTGGGTTTAGCCAAACTGCATACCAGACAGTACAAGTCATTCAAGGATACATTCTGTTCAAAGGTGAAATAGCTTTCAGTCAGTACAAAGGGCACAGGATGCCTGGGAGGCTCATTTGGCAACAATAGTGATGCATGACATTGTTCAGTAAAATACATCTTTTCAATTAAAATTTTATCTACTGGAGGTTTATTTAAGTTACACCAAACAATTTAAAAATCTACGGCTCAGTGATGTGTCAGAGAATACACAGTCTGTTATTTGCAAGCCATTAAAATCACTGGTCCAGATGCTTCCTTCCATTTTCTGCCATGAATGTGAGAGAAAGTCACTGCAGCTAGGGGAATTATCCCACTTCTGTACTGCTGAAATTGAGATCAGGATTCAACTCATTATTTGTCATTAGCAAAGAGGAGGACAACGACCTATACTTTTTCAAAATAATAAACAGTGACGAGCACAGTGCTCCATAACACTTCTATTTTTATTTTAAATAGTTTATCCGTGGCTGAAGAGCTTGAAGAAAATTAAGCTTCATCAAAAATCCTATTCATGCTTTCCAAACTGGAATGAATAGTCTGTCATTTTACTCATGCAGCTCTTTCAATTCTGTGCTTATGGAACAGTGGTTTTCTGATTTGTTTCTTCCAGTGTCGGTTACTGATTGTGTGCTGCAGTTAAAGCTGCTTCATCTTAAAGAAAAGTTATTACTAATGCATTGTGGGATGCCGGAGCTACTGTTGAGTGTCCAGTAGCTTTAGCAGTTCATCAGACTGAAACTAGGAACACACAGTGGGTGGGACATCTGCCTGGAAAGCTACAATAACATCAAAGACATACACACAAATTATAATAATGACTCATTATAAACTCTTTGTGCCTCTAGAAGAACACACATATCACAGCTTGCCATCTTGTTATCATCAAGAATGTGAAAACACTTCTTCAAAATGGGTGAAATATATGTTCATGTAAACATTCATATTTATAAGAAAGGAAGAAAGTGACAATTAAACTATATCAAAGTACAAGCAAAACACACACACTGATGAAAGAGAAAAGACTCTTAGAACTATGCACATAGCTCTTTCCAAAAAGTCAAAACAAAAGCAGCTCTTTTTTTAGAGCAAATATGTGAACATGGAAACCCATTTGATTTTAAGGGAAGGGCAATTATACAATATACAGGGGCCATAGGAAAACTATGGAGTCTTTCACATTATATACTTTTTTTTTTCTTATACGACTAGGATTTTGTGTCCTCTAGGTCATCGTATCTGTTGTCCAGGGTCCTTCTTACATGTTGTACTAAGGTCTAAATTTAAGCCCATGTGACCTGCTTCCATCCAGGTCCTGTTCTCTTTGCCACATTTGGAAGTGCTTTCTAGCATGCTAGAAGAGTTTGTGAAAGTGAGGTGAGCCACAACTGCAAACACAGGATTTATAACAGCTTTGTATTGCAGAATTGATTAACGGTGAAACAACAACTTTGATAAACACATAAGTGATAGAAGGTTCAATACTTACTAAAAAGTTGAAAGGAAGTTTTATTGACTGGAGGTTAGATAGGCAGAGAGAGAAAATTCTACCTTATGCATCCATAGAACCCTTTACTCCCAATCTGAACTAAATCCAGGAATATAGGACAACCATGAAGCCAAAACCACTTTGAAAAGCATTTGGCAAGCATACACCCTGTCCTTAGTCAGGTCCTTCCACTCTCAAGATAGACACTTAAATTCTGACAGAACATATTCTGGAGTATGTGTACTTTACTGGGGACTATAGCTTTGCAAGGAACTGATTTCTCAGATATACCAAACAAAAGAGAATGTGAAAACCAAAAAATAATTAACCTAAAATGATCATCTCAAAAATACTGAGTTTTGGAAGTGAAGTGCTAGTCTTCAAGGCACCATTTACAAAACAGTTTTAGCAGCAGTCTATCCTCTCTGACTCTGCCCCTCAACAAGAGGGTAACGTCAAAGTATCTCTATCTCTGCTGCTGATATCCTATGAGCTGCAGAAATATTTTTACAGGAGCAGAGACACATAATCAAATTTCTTGACTGTTCTAGCCCATTGCAGCATCAGTAACATGTAGTGCAGAGAACCCACTTTCCAAAATAATCCTTACACAATGTTGTGACACTTTCTTGGAAGAGAAGAACGTTTGGTTGCAAATTCTTACAGATGAATGGTGGACTGAACCAGGATGCCCACATTCCCAGCAAGTTCTCCACACAGTGGAGTGAGTGTGAGGATGTTGAAACTGCTGCCTGCTGCACTGGTGTGTATGAATGAGCACGTGCCCCAGGACAGAGGTAGTCACAGGGTATTAAGAGTGAAATTGCATAGACACTTTTTATTTTTTATAAATAGTGGCTAGTGAATAACTGAGGTAAAAATGGCACCCCGATAATGGCCTTACCTATGGTTAGTGTCATGGAAACCTTTCAGCATCCTAGCGAAGTCCATTGACCAGTATGCAGTACAAACCACCACTTTTAGCTTTCACAGCTACTTTATGCTGAATGAGAAGTGCCTCTCCCTGGCTGAGCTGTCCGCATGCTATCACGAACACAGCCAGCACAGCAAAATCACAGTACACACAATGTTAAACCCACTGTCACCTCAAGAGCGACTTTTGACAAACACTCCCTTTTATATTAATCCATCTTTTCCTTTAAACAATGTTGTGATCCGTTTGTCCACTGGCTTTTCCCAGCTAAATTCCTCTGAATAAACTGTGCACCAAATAAGAACTGACAACGAGCAGACATCAAAAGTGATTTAGTTCTCTGGACTGCTTAACTATTGAGCAGCGAGCACAGCAAAGGAGATACATGGGTTCCCCAGACAGCAAAGTTCATGCTTTTAAAAAACTGTCCCATGCAAGTGAACTTCACAAATAAAAAAAGGTTCAAAAAGAGAGAGGAAGGGAGGAGGACAAGAAGGAATGCTCTGTTGCTTTCTTAGGAGAGGAAGAGAGAGTCTACAGAAACTAAGATTAGGAATGAACACTTCATTACTAGTCAATGAAAAGATACCAAAAAAAAAAAGAAACCAATCCAAAAAGAAAGAGGCATTAATCTGGATATGCTTGGACACTGAAAAGGAAGCATACAAAGTAGAAGAAGAGTAAGTAGTAGATGATTTACCAGTTGTATTTCTTTACCAAATTGGTGAAGGAGGCTAACACCACCGAGGACCACCTACCAACCACCAGCGTCCAGACACCACCGAGGCCCATTCCTCTCACTCTGAAGACCTGTCATAGCACTGCAGAGGCTGGTGGTTCCTCAGGGCTGGAGCCAGGGCCCATCTTCACTGCCCCAGCCAGGGGGCAACAGGGCAGCCCCAGCCCCGGGTTTCAGGCACCTCCCTGGGCCCAGGCCAGGACACGGGCCTGAGGGTGGGCCCAGCGCAGCAGTGCTGGGGGAGAATGGGATGGGGACAACAAGAGGTTTTATTAGTGACAGTAAAGAAAGGGCTTGGGACAAGGCCTGACTGCTCTGGGACTCCACCCAGGCACGTGCTGACGTTTAGAGGAAAGCTGCCAGGAGCAGGTGCCGAGGTCTGTGCTCCCCTGGATTGCCTCCCACAGCCACGCGACTTCACCTAAGGTCACCCCGTGTACCCGCGCCTGCAGCGCAGAGACTGCGTCCGCCTTCAGGAGCGGCGCAGGCCAACGGCAGTGGATTTGCATGGTAAATCCCTCACGCCAGGTACTCTGCTTGGGCTCCAGCAGGGCTCCTGGGAACCAAATGCCCGTTGGAGCCCATGGGGGCTGTCCCATTGCACAGCTTGCAGCTGAGCTTCCTCCCAAAGATACTCGGCTTGTTCAGCCTGCGCCCGGGTGAGGATGCACGCCAAGGCACTGCAAGCACAGCTGGTGGAGGACTTGCTTCTGTAGATGCACACTCAGATATAGCTACAGCCTATTCAAAGAAAACATGATTCGAGCCCACAGAATTCACTAGAAGCTGTGGACATCAAACAGCACTGAATCCAGGCCACTGAGAGGAAGCGTATAAAACTCTCCTCAAACACCACCCTCACCACACTGACATTCCCCACCCCCCCCCCCATCTCCATAACTGGGAGGTAGTTTAAACCCTTATCTCCTCTTTCAGTTCTTCATTTCTTTCTCTGGAGATCAGAATGAAACCCAGACAGCCACATCACCCTAGAAGAAAATTATATTTTTATTTATGGAAGCATATTTCCTGATTTGCTCCACAGAAAGTCCAATCTTCTTTCTCTTCTCTCCCAAAATGCCTGACATTTCAACCTGGCAGTCCATGATATTCACGCATATACAGGATCTACTTCAGACATCAGGGATTGCTTTTGACCTTAATCTCACTGCATTTAACCGAAGGAGATAGCAGGAGTTTTATTGGCCGCTTGACTGATTACTTCTGCACCCAGCAAGACTGACCAAAAGTAGGATCCTGAGGTTACAAAACTTGCAGTAAGTCATCACAGGTTGCTTATCTCCTGAGTCACATTATTTTTCTTATCACCTGTGCCACTCTCAGGTAGCCCAACACCCACTACAGGGAACAATTACTATTACTCAAATAATACTGTTTCTTGGGAAAAATATAAACTTAACTGAAACCTATAAAACATGTTTTGCTCATGCAAATATGCCTAGTAATAAGACAAGGAAACACAACAAAATCAATGGGAAGAAATGGGCAAAATTATAACTTTTCAAAAAGTTATCCACAACACATCTGCTGTTCTTAAAATGAGACAATCTGTTCATTGCAGGAGCCGCTTCCTGAAATCCAAATTTTCTCTTCTAATACCAACCACTTCCTGCATTACGAAAGCCTCATTCATTTCCTTTCTTCTGGCACTTCTTGTCTTGTTTTTATACAAGGCATTTCTATAGCCTAGAACAAAAAAGCACTTAAAGCTTTCAAAAGTCCAGTGCCAGTTTCCATAAGGCATTAAAACAAACTTCTGCGATAACAGCAATAGTTAATACTAGTCACAATCAAAATCATGTTCAGAAAGTAGTATAATTTCACAGCCCTATAAAAGCAGATACAAATGCAAGATCCCTCAAGTGAGTCTTATTCTTTTTCTTCACATTATTTTTCTACCTTTTATTCTGTTTCCAGATACCATCCTCCCTGTTGGCTTCCAGCAGCACTCGACAATAAGATGAAATTACTGTGATGTTGCAATGCATTAACAAAGCCAGTCCAAATCACCTTATTCTGAGAAGCTGACCACAGAAGTGGTGTTCCCTCTTGTGAGGGAGGGAACAAAGCATTAATTGTTACTCTCCCAAAGAGTCTAAGTTAACCAAGTTCCTTATTGTTAGAAAAGAATTTCTAGAGAGCAGAAGACAAACAATTTTATTAGGACAGTACCATGTATACATTCATATAACCTACACAGATTATTCCTGTCTGTTATTTATTTTATTTCCTCTGTGGGATAATTTTATTTTTTCAATAGAAAATTAAGCATTTTAATATCTTTACTTTTTTCCCCATTAACAGGAGAACAATTATGGTTTGGGGTATTTACAAAAATACTGTCTTTAAATAATACTGAGGTGAAAAAAAGTTTTAAATGGATCAAGGTACTGGAAACTCATGGCTTAGATTAGGTAGTCCTTTTCTACCTTACTAGTCCAGACTCATCAGCTGACTTATAAGGTCAATACGAGAATTCAAGAGAGTATTAATGTTTCATTAATCTGACAGGTTTTTCCAATGAAATAAATATGTATTTGTTTACTCCATTCCCAAGCAGAATCTCCAAATATTCGTTTCATTCAACACATTATCTTCCATTGATCCCAGAAGAAAACACGGACTCTCTTCTAAGAGCAAAAAAGTCAGCCTTCCAGAGGAGCAGAGAAACCTCAGAAACATGTGCAATACCTCCTTCTCTTACAGGAGGGACTTGGACCCACAGCCTACTTCACAGGTAGGAACGCTGCCCAAAGTAGAGAGTTACCCTTCCTTATTTTTCTTTATGTATATCACACAACATGGAGCAGCTCCCAACAGCAAACCCTCAAGAAAACTCCACATTCTGTTCACGTCGGAGGAACACTTGAAAGACAACAGAATTCACATATAGGTCTAACTGCTATTGCTCTCGTTTTAACTCTAATACTTCGTATGAGAGAGTCACTGAAAGAATAAGCAGTGAGAATGACTGTTTCTTGATGGTTAGGACACTTGCACAGTAGGAAAGAACATCATTCTTCAGTAAATAATTGTCTACACAAAGCAGAAAATTCAATAGGAGAAACAACAACAAAAAAAAATATTCATCCCCAAACACTCTCTGCTACATTTCTTGATATAGTCTTCTTGAAGACAAGGAACATACTGGTTTAAGTGGAATCCAGAAGAAAACAAAATAAAAATCTTATCTTGGCATTGGCATCCTGAATGCCTTCATTTGGGGTTACTGAATGAAGCTAGACTCTTCTTCCAGGTCATAGGATGCATCTAGTTTGGTTCAAAAGTGGTTTTGAAGAAGATCTTCCAAGTATCCCTGTTTACTGTGCTTTGCTTCACATCAGGCAGAGGTTTCAGAACACATGAGCAGGAAGTCTTTTGGAAAAAAATAAAACTGAAATATGTTCTCCAGGACCACACCTGATGCTTCCAGTAACAAAGGGGCATTCAGTCCATGTATCAAACTAGGGCTAGTCCAAAGCAAAACCTGCTGAAACATACAGTGCAGATGTCAAGTCCTCATCGTCAATTAGTCTGCTTTTCAGTTCTGCTTTTATTGTGCCACATTATTTTCTAGTACAGATGTAAGCCTAACACTATTGTCTTTCCTGGGTAAATATATTTGGCAAATTTAAACCAACATTGTGAACAGTTTTGAAATAATAAAGCCTGCACATTTCCTGAAAATGTTTACCTTTTCTAGACTGACCCAGTGGAGTTATGAGAGCTAAACTGCATAAATAGATATCAGTACAAAACCAGTGCCCACTAAACTTGGAGCAGTCACATAAGATTTACAGTGACCCAAAACAGCCAGATCAGTTTGTAGCGGGGAGCAGCTTTGTTAGTACTCTGGAAAAAGCCCAGCAATTTAATAAGCTTAGTGGTTTAGTTAGAGAGACGTAAGTGAAAAAAGGCAAATAGCCTGTAGTAAAACAAAAATTAGTTGATCATAGTTCATGCCAGTTAGCAAACATATTACTAACACAATTAGAGGAAGCAGTTAACCAAGTCTTCATGCTCCACGACAAGTACAACAGAGCAAAAAACATATCTGCTGAATCTCACTCCTACTCACATTTTTCCTGTTCAGTGAGTAAAGAGAGAAACTGGCTGTAAATCAGCTGTCCCATGAGAGTTGTTTATGTTTCAAGCAGTAATATTCATAAGCAGCTGAAAGTACAGTGGAGAGAACATTGTTATTGCCTTACCAAGAAATCAAAAGATAAGTTTTTCTCAGTGAATTTCCAGACAGTGTGAAGAAAGATTGCAAGGTCATTCTTTGTATTTGCTCAAACCTATACTGGCAACTGGAATGAGTCTTCAAGTTATCATTAGACTATAAGAGATAACCTGAAGCCTGTCATAAAAGAGTTAGTGTGTTATAAGAATCTTGTTACCTGCAAGAAAAATTGAAACTGACCTTTTTTTTTTTTTTAATGGTGCTGATTTAAAAGCTGCTGATTAGGAAAAACAGTCTTAGAAAATTATGATATTTGATAAACTTCTGAAAGAACACAAAATTCACCATAATTGAGGTTGAATTCTCCATTAAAATAGCTGAGAATCAAAAAAGAGCTGATCTTTGCTAGTGTAACAGAACAAAACCAAGCTAGACACACTGAAAAAATTCTTAATTGAATTTTAAAAGCTCTGCAAATCCCTTCTTAAAGATCCTACTCCTTTCCGCTTTTCTAGCATTAATACTACACCATGTAAAATGATAATGCTGAGTACAGCATTTTAAAATAAAAAGATTTATTGAAGATTTTAAAAGTAATGCATTATATTAAATGATATTTGCAAGCTAACCAAGAAAAGCCAAAGTCTAATCAGAACTGTACGTTTGTCCCAAACAACAGAATCCCTTAATGGTCCTACTTACCAAAAACATTCAGAGCAGATTAGATCAAACTAAACCCATTTTTAGAACATTTAGGCAAATAAGCTAAATTGAATACTGAATCAAAAAATCTGCTCAAAAAAGAGCAACTAAGGATCTTTGAGGTGCACTGTGTGAAATTATGTTATTTTACTGTGAGACACTACACAGGTACCCATGGTACAGGTACACCATACTATACTCAATCATCTGTATTGGCCAACTGACACTAAAAGGCTTAAGGTATCCAACACATCCATTTTCTAGTAAAGAATTTCATTTTCTCATGTATGGCTTTGAAATGAACAATATTAACTACTGGGTTTTTTCCACCTTCTGCAAAGCATGCAAATTGTTTAGGATTTGAAACAAAACCCTCCCATAATCATAACTTCTTGATGAGCTGCTGAATCATGTATCACATGTAAAAATTCATAGGGTTTTTCTTTACTCACTATTTTCCATAGCCAAATGTATAGTGCCTTCTTTTAACATCTCAGTTTAATATTACCAGGTAAAAGTACTTGCTAGTCAATATTATACCCCATTCTTCTGAAACAATTGCCCTGAGAATAAATGGGTCTGAGATGTCTTCTTGTGGTTTGTTTTGCATCATTCTCCTATAATTTTGAGTCTCTTACAGAATACATTCTTCTTCATTTTGCATTCATTTCATTTTTGCTTTCTTTTCTTTTCATTTAAATCTAGCAGTTGGATGCAAACACGCACCTAAAAGTAAGGCTTTCTTTACAGGCTATGGAAAAAATAGAGACCCTTAAGGGTGATTCAGCCTATCTTGAGCACCCACTTAAGCAGAGAGCGATTCATGTCTTCTGTATTTCTGCTCCTGACTACCAGAGCTACTTTTAAGAAGCTCAAGTCAGACAAGATGAAAACCATTGCTACTGCCTTACAGTTGTAGCTGCATCAGCAGCTAGCATGGTGCAACAGGAGCGCATCTGTACAGCAAAACACTTGGTGCTGAGGAGAAGCACACCTTCACACTAGATACACTTCAGGGAGGGGGGTAAGCAATATTTCAAACTTGCTGTAGTCTGTCCCCATAGGCTGAAAGTCCATTAGTAGCTGGAGCTTATTTAGGTGCGCTCCTGCAGCATGTCTGGCAGTTTAGTTTTATCACCAGTTTCTGCAGCCCAAGACTGTTCCACAATGAGAACCCAAATTGGTACGTGAGAAAACCCAGGAGGTTCATTTTAAAAGCATATTCTTCATCCAAACTAAACTGCTAATGTAGATGTACCCCAAGTCAGTATGCATATTTTGAAACATGACTTTGGGCTTGTTGGCACATTCAGTCAGTGCCCAGCCATCCAGGCAATTACAATCACTTTGGTAAACTACCCACTCTCCATATCAACACTGCATTTTTCAACATGTTGCTTGCGTTGGGAGTGCCTTTCATTAACACACTTGAGACATACGCAGTGTTTCAAATGAAGGTCCCGCACTAGCTACATGGCCAGCTCTGCTATGCCTGATGGAAATGCCTTGCTTGATCTGTGGTTGCATCTGACACCTTCAGGGTTATATATGGACATCTCCCTCTCTTGCTCCACAGATAACTGATATAAGCAATGGGACAACAATACTATTGAGGGTGAAGTGTAAAGCTATTGGCATGAGTTGCAGAATGAAGGATTCCAATGCTCTCATTTTCTCAAGCACATTATTCTTGCCTTTGACCTTAATGAGTTTTTCTCGCTATTCAGGTTTTAAAAGCCTCTGATGAATCTAAGGGCAAAACATTTTCGTTTTCAATAAGAAATCAGGCCAAACACAGCATGAAGCAAACTAAATTGAAACGTACTCCCTGGGAACAAAGTAAAGACTAATAACAGACACTCTGAATCACCTGATGGTGGGTCTCACTAGCAAGTGTCACTGCTAAATCAGGCATCCTTTGTTGCCATAGGCAAGACATTGCATGGAAAATTTAAATCTCACAAAGGGAACTATTGATTTTAGAAGAGAAGATAAAGACCTACTAATAATGAACCCTGCTAAATATCTGTAAAGTGATATTGTTGCTGTATAAACTGTGCATCTTGGTCCTTTGGGTAAGGACAGCCAAAGGTCACTCTTCTTTGTTATTCACATCGACGTCTTTCATGTAAGAGGTTCTTCTACCACCCACAAGAAAGAAATGTATGTGTGGAAATCAGCATTTTGCACATGGAACACAGTCACCAACATGCTCCTTCATTTCAGGAATGCTATAAATTTGAAAATTCCAACCTAGTTGTAAGCAGTAGAGTGATTCAGCAGAGATAAAGCAATAATTCACAGTATCTTCTAGCAGGAGCAAAAACAGAATTGGTATTTATCTCTCCTTCTGCTCCCATATCACTATTAGGAAAAGCTACCAAAAGGCTACTCTTATCACCAGAAAGAAAGGTCTACCTATTCCCACACCCTAAGCCTGCACTCCCACTTCCCCCATGGCCCTTTCATAACCTCCCTCTGGACCACCTCCTCAGACAGGGGCAGAGCAGAGTTAGAAATCAGTCCTGGCCCCTGAACAATCTCAAGTGAGTTTGTCATGCCCAGAGAGCACATGGAGAAGGCTGGCCACTAGGTCTACTTGCCTTCACATCTCAGCAGCTTCCTACTCCTCTGTCTACATCATCCCTTGCACCTGCAACTCAGAAGGGGTAAAAATATCTAAAGTAGAACTACCCTAACCTTTAAGTGCAAATATTTATGTTCCCCTGCCAGCTCTTTCCCTTGTTGTGCTCCTCAGTAGGAGTTACATCAGCCCTTAGAAACAGCAGATCAGACTCAGAGATAACAAAAGTAGCACCTAAATTGTATCTTTGCATCCATATGATGCTAAAGCCATCTCTGCAACATAGTCAATGCCTTGAATTTAGGTCAGGTTATACCAAGCTAACTACAGCAACAAGCCCAGCAGAAGGCTGAAACAACTTTCCTGGAAACTTAGGAAATTCTTGTCAGCTACCCCATGCTACTGCACCCTTGTCAAGCCACCTAATTTAAAGTTAACTTGGGTACACCCCACTGTACAATCACAGTAGCAACTACACAAGAGTAGACAAACCCTAAATAAGGAGTTACATCTCTCCTGGTCCAGTTCCCCACTGCTTTGTATTTTGTCACTACACAACCAATGAAAAATGATTACAATATATTCCAGTTCTATCTGAAAACATATATAATATACACGTACACAAAATTCATATGAAACAAAGCTTTAAGTGTCTCTTATAAAGATTCAAGGGAAGAGGGAATTAAATGCAAAAGTTCTAACTCAGATCTCTCTGAGAGGCTTTACACCAATTTTCCATTGATATTAGTGTATTACTCCCAATTTAAATCAATGTAAGTAAGAACAGAGGCAGGCCCAAAGACTGTAAAAGAGACTGAGTTTGCAAAATGGGGAAAAAAGCAAGTTATATAAACAGAGAAACCCTTTAAACTGTTATATAATTCCTAAATTTGCAGCACCACACATCGTATATTGCTGCATTATTTTTATTACAAAATAGTTGTTAAGCAATAAAAAAAAAAGTTGCCCTGTTAAACTAAACTAGATTTTTGAAGACTAAAATCTATCAGGACAGACCTGAGAAAAAGCTAATCAGTTTGTGTTTCACAGGCAATTTGAGATCTGCCCTTGATAATCTTTAGTATTGAGGCTTCTTGCTGACCTCCATCCTAAAATTCTAAACCCAGAGCTTTATAAATTTTACAGAAATGTTTAGTTCAGGATTATTTAGTGTTGTTGTCAGCTCTGTCAGACTACTGCATTCCTGTCTTCACATACAAAATAGAAAAGATGACAGTTGCATCTAATACAATAAAATGCAGTGCATTACTACAGTAAGAAAGTATATTGAAATAGAAAGTGCATGATTCATGTCAATTTTTTCTAAAATTGGATAGAAGGACATTTTTCATCATCACTAGAACATCACGCTAAAGCTTTTGGCACCTTACTTAGTGCTCATTTTATCGACTGCCATAATGTGTCCTAGAACTCTTGTCTTGCTTTATACCAAGGCAAAAATGAAACAGAGTGACACACGGAGCGCTGTCATCCCACTTCATGCTTTCCAAAGATACAAATATCTTTTTCAGTGAGTGGCAGAAGTTTGAGTCAATAGCTCATCTGAACATTGTAGTTTATTCTAGACTAAAAGTACAAAGACATTACACCTTTATACTCAGTGAATTTTTAGTCAACTCCTTGCAGCTGTTATTTGCAGCATCTCTGGTTTTGCTTATTAGGAGCACTAATTGAGATTCAATACCATGAATGTTTTCACACAGTAAAGATTCCGCTCAACATTAAGTATTCTGAACTAGTTTCAAGTAACAAATACATATGACAAGAACAAAAAAAAACTGTTCACGAGCATTCTTCTAATCATAGGCAGCAACAGTTGTCTCATACTATGAATTATAGCAGACTATATGCTATTATTCTCATGTAATACATATACTGGTGCTGGTCAAAGTTTGTTCCCAGCCAGCAGTCTGGGCCTGAATTTGCTGTGTGAGTTTCTCCCCTTAACACAGTGAAGCTGAACAGTGAACATAGACCCTAAACTTAAGAAGAAATAATATCTAGACTCAAATCTGAAAGCCACATCTTATTACAGAATCACAAAGGATAAATTGAGATCCAGAATTTTAATCTGAAATCCAACATGGCCTGAGAAAACTCATTTCACATTTGAGACTACAGTCTAGGACAGGACAAAATCAGCATCAACCATTAACAAGATACCCTTCTACAAGTCCTAGGAGCTGAAACATCTGCCTGTAAGCCGTATCAAGTGGCATTAGCAACAAGATGTACTCTGTAGTCTTTCTTCCCGGGTATTCCCAAGGTTGCTACACATTCATATTTTGCATCCAAATCACAAACTGTGTGAAGAAATATTTGGATATTGAAACTTGACCCCCCCCACACACTAGTCAGTAACACTTCACCTTTTCTCAGAAGTTTTTGACCTTATGTCAAAAATTGATATATGTCATGAATAATTAGACTTGTAAGACCTCAACATTTCACTGGGTATTGGTATATTATGTGTGTCATCCTAATTATGCTCCATCCTATGGCTTCATTCTGCAGGTTTTGCTTGTAGTGTCGGATACTTCTCAAAGTGGTGGTGCTGCTGAAACACGTGGGATTGCTCATCCATGAAACGTAGTGCTTGACAGCAAAGTACTGAGATACATTAGGCCCAGAGAGATGAACAGTGCATACAAGATACATGCTATAAGATGAAAAACTTTGCGAAGGTGAAATAAAGAACAGGCAAGCAGTTCCATTTCCTTTTCCAGATGCTGCATGCTGCCCCAGAAGACAGTTCCCATGCCCATGGGAGGGGGCTTCTTGGCCTTTGCACCACCCTCTGTCCACTAACACTCTCCCTGGCCTCCTGGGCTGTCACTGTGCAGTGGCTACATGTTTCTTTGCACATCCACATTGGGATTAATATCACCCTTAGCTGAACAGTTTATGTGCCTGGCACACTAGGTAAATAAAATATTTGCATTCACATTTGCTTCCATAAAACAGCTTTCACTTCTCTTTTCTCTTGCAAGCTGTTAAATATCTCCCAGGGAGCATCATGTTGCAAAACCTTAGGAACAAAACAGAACCTATACTTAGTTCTAAAGCCAGGTCTATCCTATATCTGTGCAGTCAATTCACTACCACCCTATGATTTTTTTTTTTTTTTTTTTTTTTTTTAGCACTTGCCTTAACAAAAAAAAGTCTCTGTTCTCACCTTGCAGTCACATTGTAACAGTCTGATGCCCTGTACTTCTGGATCACAGCCTGCCATCTGGACTTCTATCTGCCTCTTAGCTCAGTCCCTGTCCTGGGCTATCTCACAGTTGTTAATTAGTGGCACTGTCTACATGCAAAGTAGCCAGCCCATCATCATTTATATTATAAATGCCTTTTGCCCCCTGACTTTCTGCTGCGTTCCTGCTGTTAAATGTCCTTAATTTCAAATTCTTTATGCTATGTTTTACCTTTAACACTTGAATGAAAAGCAATTTTAAAGCAAACCATACTGTCAGTGCCTCTCCTAAGCAAATGTGATTTCTCTTAGCTTTGTCTTCATGTCTAGGTTAAGAAGCTTAAACTGAGCAATTAAAAAAAAACCAAAGCAAAACAATAAATGTTTAAGGTCAATCATTGAACAAGCCACATTTTTAAACATTTCCCCAAACAGCTGCCCATATGCTTGTGAGTTCTTACAGACCATCAGTTTCCAGTCCCGCCTACTTGCATCATTACAAGCTTTAGCTTGTAAGAAAAGCTAAAGCTTTTTTTTTTTTTTCTTTTTTATAAGTATTTACTCTCAGCTGAAACAAGCACAATTTTCTTTCTAGTAGCTGGTATAGTACTGTGTTTTGAACTTAGTATGAGAATAACGTTGATAACACACTGATGTTTTCAGTTGTTGCCAAGCAGCCAAGGACTTTTCAGCTTCTCATTCTGGCCTGCCAAACAGAAGGTCGGGGGGCACCCAAGAAGCTGGGAGGGGACACAGCCAGCTGACCCAAACTGGCCAAAGGGATATTCCATACCATATGAAATCATGTTCTGTATATAACTGGGGGGTGGGCTGGGAGGTGGTTCAGCTCGAGAACTAGCTGAGTATCGGCTTTCGTTGGTGAACAATTGTGCTGTGCATCACTTTTCCATATTTTTATCATTACTATTATTGTCTTCCTTTTCTGTCCTATTAAACCATCTTTATCTCAACCCCACAAGTTTTACCCTTCTTGTTTCTTTTTGATTCTCTCCTTCACCCCACTGGGGGAAGTTGGGGGAGTTAGCGAACGGCTGTGTGGTTGTTTTAGCTGCCTGCCAGGTTAAACCATGACACACATTACAAGAGGAAAATTGTAGCAGTGTGAAACCAACTAAAGAGAATTGGTAATTAACACAACAGCTGACTGCCAACATGTTCTGCTCTGCTAGTGTTTTATCAGCATGGCAGCATCAAGGAAAATGAGGCTTTTTTGAACTGAAGAATGAGGCAACCTTGAGAAATCAGCCCAACAAATCAAAAGCTGTTACAGACATGATTAAGGAAAATATTGAGAAAACATATTCTTACAGACAAGATGCTAGACTTGGATCCAGAAAAGCAAGCTTTAGGTTTTCCGAGGTTCTTAGGTTTTCAGAGATCCATGGTATGCTCTTCAAATCAGTTGCTTTGGGAATGGCAGAGCACAAGAACCTATCAATGCAGATAAGGGTTTTTTCAAAATCCTGTACAATGGTTAAGCACTCAGAAGCACACAAATGTGCAAATGGCATCCACTTAAAATTTCCAGAAGTAATTTGGTGCCAACATGTTTTTGAAAGTGTCATCCTAGTGACTCTAATTCTGCTCCAATAAGACAACTATTTCTCTGCTCTCAACTTTCCATCTCAGCTGAGATCTGTAGCTTGTAAAGTACAAAGAATAAACTGATCAGTAGCTATTGCACAGGAATTCCCTGAGACTTCCTCTACCCAAAGAGGTAATGGAACTAACAAGAAAGGACCAGCACTTGTTCAGATAGAAGTTTGTCAAAATATTGCAAAGCCAAACTAACCTGGAACAGCACTGACCAACTCTTTTGCATTCTTTGATGCAACTAGACAACAGTGCAGCATGAATGTGCAGGAAGACACAGGTGGCTGAATAGAAACAGCATAGCTTTTGGCACAGAAATATTTCAGGGCAAAAGCACAACAGACTCCAAATTGTGCCATAAGAGGAAGAGACCTCTGTGTAATCCAGTGATTGATTTATGCATGCCCATTGTGAGACAGCCATCCTTTGCAACAAGGGACTCACAGCAACAAGTAACAGGCAGAGAGATAAGCCATATTCAAGTCCAGAACAGTCCTGCCAAGGATGTCTTGTTGCTCCTCTCAACAAAGACTAAAAATAGTTTGAACTCTTGTCTTTCAGTAGCTCCATGTAAGCTATGGTCTTTTTTGTCCTTTTTTTTTTTTTTTTTAAACTTGCAAGTTAAAAAAAAATTTTAAAAATGCCCCTCTCAGCCCTATCAGACTCACTCTTGAATTTGAAATTAAAGCTAGGTTCTTTGGTTTTCAGCAAAGGCCACATCTGACCTTCAGGTAAATCTCAGCCCCTCCTATTGTCCTTTGTTACACTTGTGCAGAACCCCCCCAATGGGTTTGTGTTGAAGAATCATAAGTGATGTCATGGTTTAACCCTAGCCAACAACTAAGCACCACGCAGCCACTCACTCCCTCTCCAATCTCCCAGTGCAGTGGGTAGGAGAATGGAAAAAGGTAAAACTTGTAGGTTGAGATAAAGACAGTTTAATAAGACAGCAAAGGAAAAGAAAATAATAGAATATGCATAATAAGTTATGCACAATGCTGTTGCTTACCACCCACTGACCAATGCCCTGCCTGTCCCCAAGCAGTGATTGCCGCCCCCAGCCAACTCCCCCCCAGTTTATATGCTGAACATGACATCATATGGTATAAGACATCCCTTTGGCCAGTTTGGGTCAGCTGTCCAGCTGTGTCTGCTCCCAGCTTCTTGTGCACATCATCACTGTCAGAGCATGCAACGTGGTTTAACCCCAGCCAGCAGCTAAGCACCACACAGGCCCTCACTCACCCTCCCCCTTGTGGAATAGAGGAGAGAACTGGAAGGGTAAAAGTCAGAAAACTCGTGGGCTGAGATAAAGACAGTTTAATAGGTAAAGCAAAAGCCGCGCACACAAGCAAAGCAACGCAATGAATTCATTCCCCATTTCCCACCAGCAGGCAGGGGTTCAGCCATCCCCAGGAAAGCAGGGCTCCATCACATGTAATGGTTACTTGGGAAGACAAACACCATCACTCCAAACATGTGTGTGTCGTCCCCCCCCCCGCCTTTCTTCTTCTTTCCCCAGCTTTATATGCTGAGCATGACGTCATATGGAATACCCCTCTGGTCAGCTGGGGTCAGCTGTCCCGGCTGTGTCCCCTCCCAACTCCTTGTGCACCCCCGGCCTACTCGCTGGTGGGATGGTGAGAGAAGCAGCAAAGCCCTTGGCTCTGTGTAAGCACTGCTCAGCAGTAACAAAAACATCCCTGTGATATCAGCACTGTTTCCAGCACAAATCCAAAACACAGCCCAGTACTAGCTACTATGAAGAAAATTAACTCTATCCCAGCAAAAAAACAGCTGGTTTTCAGCTTCACGGGAAGATAAAAAGTCAAAGAATCATTTTTGTTGGAAAAGACCCTTAAGATCCGAGTCCAGCCATAAACCTAGCACTGTCAAGTCGAACCACTAAACCATGTCCCTAAGCACCACACCTACACGTCTTTCAAATACCTCCAGGGATGGTGACTCAACCACTTCCCTGGGCAGCTTGTTCCAATGATTGACAACCCTTTTGGTGAAGAAATTTTTCCTAGTACCCAATCTAAACTTCCCCTGGGACAGCTTGAAGCCTTTTCCTCTTGTCCTATCACTTGTTACTTGGGAGAAGAGACCAACATCCACCTGGCTACAGCCTCCTCTCAGGTAGTTGTAGAGAGCAATAAGGTCTCCCCTGAGCCTCCTCTTCTCCAGACTAAACAACCCCAGTTCCCTCAGCCGCTCCTCATAAGACTTGTGCTCCAGACCCTTCACCAGCTTTGTTGCCCTTCTCTGGACACGCTCCAGCACCTCAATGTCCTTCTTGTAGTGAGGGCCCAAAACTGAATGCAGTACTTTAAGTGAGGCCCTTCACCAGTCCCAAGCACAGGGGACAATTGCTTCCCTAGTCCTACTGGCCACACTATTCCTGATACAAGCCAGAATGTTGCTGGCCTTCTTGGCCACCTGGGCACACTGCTGGCTCATATTCAGCCAGCTGACCAAAACCCCCAGGTCCTTTTCTGCTGGGCAGCTTTCCAGCCACTCTTCCCCAAGCCTGCAGCATTGCATGGGGTTGTTGTGATGCAAGTGCAGGACCTGGCACTGAGCTTTGTTGAACCTCATACAGTTGGCCTCAGCCCATGAATCCAGCCTGTCCAGACCCCTCTGTAGAGCCTTCCCACCCTCAAGCAGATCAACACTCCCGCACAACTTGGTGTCATCTGCAAACTTACTGAGGATGCACTCAATCCTCTCATCCAGATGACTGATAAAGATATTGAACAGAACTGGCCACCGTACTGAGCCCTGGGGAACACCACTTGTGACCAGCCATCAACTAGATTTAGTTCCATTCACCTCAACTCTTTGGGCCTGGCCATCCAGCCAGTTTTTAACCCAGTGAAGAGTATGCTCATCCAAGCCATGACCAGCCAGTTTCTCCACAAGGATGCTATGGGAATTGGTGTCAAAGGCTTTACTAAAGTCCAGGTAGGCAATGTCCACAGCCTTTCCCTCATCCACTAAGTGGGTCACCCTATCATAGAAGGAGATCAGGTCAGTCAAGCAGGACCTGCCTTTCATAAACCCATGCTGACTGGGTCTGATCACCTGGTTGTCCTGTACATACCACACGATGGTACTCCAGATCTGCTCCATAACCTTCCCTGGCACCAAGGTCAGACTGACAAGCCTGTAGTTCCCTGAATCCTCCTTCCAGCCATTCCTGTGGATGGGTATCACATTGGCTAACCTCCAGTCAACTGGGACCTCCTCAGTTAACCAGGACTGCTGACTTGACTTAGTTGTTGCTAAGTAGTGCTTACACTAAGACATCCATGTGTTATCAACATTATTCTCATACTAAATCCAAAACACAGCACTATACCAGCTACTAGGCAGAAAATTAACTCTGTCCCAGCCAAAACTAGGACAGTGATCATCATCACTGAGCTTGCTGACATAGCAGGAAAAGGCAGTTTCCTGCTAGAGTCCCACCACTTTTGGAAGCCACACTGCCTGCTGTTGGGAGACAGACGGGACAGCAGCAGCTGTTGTGCAGAGGATGGGGGAACAGCCATTCCTACAGCAAAGGTAACATTCCCCTCAAGTCCCCAAAGCAGCTGGTCCATCAAGCCTCATTCTACAGGGCTCTCATTGCTAAGGTCCACCCAACACTAGCCTTTTGCCTACTACAGCGTGTGCAGCCTGGGTGCCTCCCACTTGGAGAAGACAAATTCAGTACCAGCAAGCAGCAACACTGAGAAACCTTGAATATCTTACAGGACAGGTTCCAGGCCTAAGCTTCCAGACCTAGGAACCTGCTCCACAGATAATGCTTCCCAAGCAGAAGAAGGACATGCACATGTGTGCTTGAGCTCAATGCTGCATGTGTCAGAGTCCTGCCGCAGAATCTCTAGCACCACAGCTGGCATCTGATCTCACCATCATGCCTGACACGAGACTGCCTTCCTGAGAAAGGTTTACACTCTTGTTCTATTTTTGAAAGAAACTTTGTTTTTTAGGAGAACTCAGCACCCCTCTGCAGACACAGGGAACCCTATTATGCATTGCATGGTGTAATGGCAGCCCATCAGGCAAGCAATACAGAAGCACTGAAAACCAGAACACCCTTTAAAATTGATTAAACAGGTAAGAGAGATGATGACAATAAGGATATGCAAGTCCAAATTTTGAATGCCTTAGGAAGAAAAGTATAACACTATTTCTCATGGAGCTCCAATGCAAAAAATCCAAGCACTACCACCACAACCCACCCCCTCCCTCACCATTCCCCACCCTGCCAAAAAAAACCCACCAAAAACCCCGGCAAAACTAACCTCAGATCCTGAGCCAGAGGATAACAGTATGCCCACATAAACTCTTAAAACAAAAATAATTCATAAAGACATGCAAGAAAAGAGTTCTGCTGAATGAAGTTTTAATTCTTTTCTCTCAGGCACAGACAAGTGTAATGATATAGCACTGCAAATTAAATATTCTAATGCAAATGAGGTCCATTTCTGAAAGTCACAGTGACCTGAGCAGCCACCCAGAATAAAATCTTGCCAAAGTTCCCTCAACCAAAGAACAAGTCTATATGGTTCTCACAGCACACAGAACTGTAGAAATAGATTTTCTCCATCTCATATATAAATGCACACAACTTGAAATGAATCCCTCTGAAGAAAATGGTTAGCAGTTGTATGAGACACTAATGGGAATTTTAATAAGGTACTAAAAAAATATTGCGATGGACACAGATATTTGATATGTCTTATGTTTCATTCTGAATTTTAAATAATTAATTTTAAAACCCAAACAAACAGTAATTTGGTTTTAATAATTGAGAGAACACCAGATAAGGAAACAATATCCAACAAACAGCAAAGGAAATTAAGAAGTAACGGAAATGGTCTTAGAAAACCCAAATAACTGGAAATCATGGTTCAGTGTACTTCATTTTCTCCTCCCAAGATTTCATACACCCTTGAATCTCATTCATGTTCTTGCTTAGTTTCTTCTTTAGCAAGACTTCAACATTTTTACATACTGCTGCAATACTATAGTGAGTTCTATGACTTGCAGTAGTTAATACTGCAATAGAATGGGCTGATATTTATTAAGCAGTTCTGCTAAAGATGTTTGTGATCTGCTCTGCAAGATGTACGAGTAAATTCAAGAGATAGACTCCTGCAGATTATACCTGCAACAACTCTTTGACTAGCATACCATTTATTACTGCAACTCAGTTTTTGATGTATGGCTGCACAGAAGAAGGGATCTGCAACAAGCAGGTATGCGCAAGTTGTTTGTTTGCATTGGTTCTCTTTTACAAGAGTGTTTGATGCGGGTGGGCACTGATGGGAGCAATGATCACTGATATCTAAGAACACTTAATTTTGCTCTTTCTTGCAACCTATTTAAGGATACAGGTATGATATATAGGCACCATGAGATAAAGTTCATTCTATTATCAGCTTTTTTCATCACATGGAGGTGTTACAGCTGAAAGGGTGCTGTGGATTTACAGTGTTTGAAAGCCTGCATATTTCTAAACGCATAAGGGAATTTCACAAGAGCCTTGTATGGAGAACTCATGAGAGACCTCAACCAACAAGTCTGGATTCTCTTAGAAAGAATAAAGAAGCATTTCAACTCACACCCAAAGCCTTTGAAAGAAATTGCAGTGTTTTTCCTATCCCTCACTGTCCTATACATTTGTTTATTTAAATGAGTCTAATGTGAGATTCACAGATATGTGGTATGTCTCTGATATGACTAAGCCAGGGGAAACTGGCTTAGCACAGAAATCCCTAGGAATGCATCCAAAGCCCCCAGATGGTCAATAAGCCCATTGATGGTGTCTCCAAGCTGCTCTCTGGGAAGGTGTCTGCCCCAGAACACTCCAATGGTGACCAACAGGGCTATGAGGCTGAAAGCTTCCCATGGCCCACAGCACAGTTCAAACCCTAACAAGTCACCGGCACTTAGCAAAGCTTTAAAAAAACAACAGCAATTTTTTTTCATTCCTGCTTTACTATAAAGTATGAAATTAACCAACAGCATTCCTCTCAGTCATGAGCCAATGCATGGTCTGCTGTTGAAAGTCAGTAGGATTATTCTGACTGTTGGACTATGAGTCCAACATACCAACAAGTATGTACAGTGATTCAGGTCCCATACGACTAACAGGGGCTAGATATTGTTCAACTTTATCTCCTACAAACCATTGCACAATTTTTATTCTTGGAGTAGCGGTACCTCACAAAATGGAGTATATCTTGTCCCGACACATGTTACTACACCTCTGAACATCAACAGTTACAGACCTGGTCAGCAAGTGAATCAGAGCCAACTCCGTAGTTAAACTGCTTAACCAGCTTCACTGGCTGGCCCATATTCTTTTCTTGTACCCGTGTAAATCAAGTGACTGAGATTATTCCTAATTCTTCCCACTGTATCCAGGAGAAGAATCTGGCATGTTCTTCTCAGGGGATGCCCTGAGCTAGATTCTAGCCTGCACAGCACACCTCTGCCACCCAGGAGAGGTCCTGTACTGTGCATAAGGACTTTATTTCCTCTACCCCCTACCAAAAGAGCTGGGGGAGATGTTGGGGGATACACACCCCTCTACTATTTCCTAGTAGAATACACTGCGGTGAATAATCTGAAGTAGCATAGGACTGAATTAGATTCCTTGAGAAAGCTAAAAAACATGCTAAGTCAAAAAAACCCACCCGCTTGCTGTTTGTCATATTAAGGTGGGATTTATCAAAGAGCTTAATTAAAATCCACTTTAAAGAGTATCGATGCTATTATAAACTAGGTTTCACTGTTTCCATTATTAAAAAAACCACCCACAAAAAAATTCACTTCTATCTTAAATAGCACCCATTATGGAGTATTTACATAGGTCTTTTTCCTGTGATTTATCTCCTTAAATAAAATTTCCAGATTGTTAGCATAGTTTACCTAACACCTGACTATCCTCAGTAACACTACCTGAGAAGTTAAGTCATGCCACCTTTAAGAAACTGCATCTTGAATGTCCTTTGACCTTTGCCGGAAAAATAGGTAGGAACTAGGAATCATTCTTCCCCTTCAGTGTGTTGCTTTTGAAAGGGTGATCGAGAGGGAAATGTAAATGCCAGCCTGCTCCTCACCCTCCTATGAAGTTGGAGATGCTGCACTGCAAAAACAGCACAATATTCCAGCTGCTGCAGAGAGAAGGTAGTCAGCTTCTGCAGGCGGCAGGAGGGCCGTACCGCTCTCCTGCCTCACACTCTGACCGGAGCCAGCAGACTCAGCAAGCAGAGACTTCGACAGGAGGTCAGCCTTGGCAGCTCTCCTTTTCTTATGTTTACCTGAGTGGGTTTCAGGCAGCCAGGGAGATCACTGACAGCAGAACCCATGGGACCTAAAGACTCAAAGGCCTTCTTTTCATGCATCCTTAGAAAGCCCTGGCAGCCTCCCTCCCTCGCCACTGCTGCCAAGTTCACTGCTGGCTGTCAGACTTACACCATATTAAAACAAGATTACAGGAGCAAAAGCTTACCCACAACCACCTTGCAAGCTGTTTAGAGTCCTGCAGTGATGCTGGATCATCACCCTCAGGCATCTCACTCAGTTCCTTTAGTGTTCTTCACTCTACACTGCCGCTGCTTCAAAAACCTCTCTGAACCGCCCTTTTCAGCTTCTCATCCTGCCAACACAGCCACAAGGAGCCCTAAGAGACACGATCGCAAGCCCCAGCAAGGCCCAGGATTTATTCTCATTTCAGAGCGTGGGTCTCCCAGGCAATTTTAAGTCCATCTTTTTCTTGCTTCAGCCCCGTAAGTGCACACAGCACACACAAATGCTCACAGATACAAATGATACAGGTTATCATTCTGCTTTCTTGACAAGACCTGCATTTTAAAGTCTCTCCTGGTAATAAGCGGAAGCAACTACTACTGCAAAGCACTTGGAGACAAATAACATCAGCAGCACAATGTAAATAATTAACGAAACCATTCTTTTAGATTGCATTATGCAGAGAAGAATAAATCATCAGACAAGCATTAAATATTTCATGAAAGTTATCATAAAGTTGAAGAATCAAGTGTCTTTCTACATAATTTCAGAGCATGGAATAGTCATCAATACATTTAAGAATGGCCTTTTATCCCCTTTGCAGGATCTCTTTGAAGGAGATGGATTCTCTTGAATTCTATATACACTAAGTTTTCTACATCCACTAAGATTTCTGGAAGGCTGATCATCAGAACTTCCTGGGGAAGGGGTGTGAATAAAAAAAAAAAAAAAAAAACCACACAACCACAACACACACACACCTTTTTACAGCCTTTCAAATTGGGTAGCCAGAAATTGAGGCATACAAAATTGCTAGGCATTTCTGAAAACACTGACTCACTGAGCTAGTAACGAGCAGTTGTATTGCTGAATGACTATTAAAAACAAATATATTATTCACCTCCCTAAGTGATAGTTATTAGCAATAATCTATCCTCTAGAGAAAGAAACAAGACAAAATCCAACCCAAATCCCTATTTATAGTGTTGCCAAATGAACAGCTAATGTATTATCATCAGAACTAATAAGTAGAAAACCATAGAGCTCATCCAGCCACATAACTTACTGTCCAAATCATTTAACATTAGTTTTTCAGGAACAATGGATGTTGTAAGTGTCTTGTGATTTGGTGGTTTTATTTTTTTTTTTTTTGCCAATGACACGTTTTCTCTTAACAGGCTGATAAATTCTTAGGACTACCATTGACTTTCCAAAAATAATTTTTGGAAAATTTCTAAAAATAATTTTTGCAACACAGAAGTCACCTGGAATTGAAAAAGTATAAATATTTTGCTATTTTTTTCATTTACGTTTATCTATTTTAAAATAAATATTTTTCAGGTTTTCCTTTGTCATTCATGCTCATTACCAGTAGTAAATCTGCTTAAATTTCAACATTTTCTGCCAAGCTTTTCCCTCCTCATCAATCTTATATGCATACAAAGGGCTTGGTTGCTTCTCTTTTTCCCTAACAGACCAGCCCTATTGCTTTCTTCCATCTGGTCCTGCCCCCTGCTCTCAGACAGCTTTTGCAACGCAAGAACACCAAAATATTACATCTGAAGTTCATTATTCTGTTGTTGTACTGGGAGAGAATAGGTCTGGGGTTTTTTTCCCCGCTTCCAATTTAGACACAAACAGGCAGCCAGGCACAGCCCAGAATATGCAACATCATATTTTACCTGAGCTAATGGGCTATAGCTTGTGCCCCATGTGTTCTGTAATATGGCCAGATGCATTCAAACAAAACACATTGCGGTCTCTGGTGCTGCTGTTTTAATCAGACTTGTTATTCTCACTTCTCCTAAAACAAAATTAGTCAAAATGCCATTATTTTATCCAGTATCTAGTCAATCTCTTCTATGCCATAATCAAAACATACCAAATCAATATCTTATAAAATTTCATTTTATTTATTTAGCCTAGAAGAGGCTCATCAAGCTGCCCTATATCAAATCCAGTAGCCTGATTAACAAATTAATCATCATCTTCACACAACATCCAGCATAGCACAACACTATTATCCTGCTTTCTCTTAGTGAGCAAAACAGAAATCCACATGATCACATAATGAAACACCAGTGAGATACAAAGCACTGAGCATATTATTTGATATTATTCTGCAGAGAGAATGTGTGTTCAGTTGTCTTCCAACCAACGAAGTGGGGTTATTGTGTCCGACTTGTGTTATCCTATAACGTTGCATAATTCTAACAGCAAACTTGAGATTAAAATAGACAGGCGAGGAACTGGACCACTTCCCAGAAAGGTTTCTAAAAGCAATCTATCCTTCTTAGCAACCAAGAGATGATTACTGTGGATTAAAGAATTAGATAATAAAACAAAAAGCCTAATCAGAAACACTACTGCCAGCATTTTACTGTCGCAAGGCCCCTTGGAATAGAATAAAAAAAAACCCAAAAATCTCTAAAATTAGTTTCATTCTGTCACAAAGTTAAAGGAATAGAAAAAGAGAGGCTTAGAAACACATGACAAAGATGGAAGAAATCCAGACTACTGAAAATCTTTCAAGAAATGTGAAGGAAAAAAAATATCAGTATTTTTTAGTAGCTTTAATGGCTTGGATAAATTTAAACTAGTCAAATCTCCTGGTACCGTACTTCACGGACACTCTGTAATAACTCACCCATTTATAAGAGTCGGGGCAAATTCAGATCTGGTTCAAGCAAGCATAGTTCTCCTATGGTTAGAACATTCTTGTTCTAACCAAATAGTCTTAAGACTAAAGAATTTGTGAGGTTCCTTATGATTTTTTTTTAATTATTATTTTTTTGGCATGCCAGCATCCCATGAAAGCTCCAGAGGCTTTCTGTGAAGTTTTCTTTCACTGTGTCTTCCTCCCGTGTGAAAAATAGTGAAAGAAGATTATATTAATCACAAAATAAGGAGGCTACATGATCAAACCCACAGAGTTCAGGGAATTCCAGATTTAAGGTTAATCTAACTTTCAGTGTGTCCCTAAATATGTGTGTGTTTCCATGCAGTTCATATGCACAGTGACCACAAATTTTAGGAGTTTTATGCAAATTTATACACTTCCAAAGAATTTTACCACATATTTATTCAGTTCTAATAGATGGTTGAATAATACTCCCTACAAACCTAAAACTTCTCTTTAGGTCTTTCAATGTATTTAACCATTTCCTCCCAGCCTCATCTTAAAAGGGGTGTTGTAATAATGATTAGTTCAGTTTATTACATACATAATCTGAAATATCAGCTATTTACATCCCTTTGGGTATTAAATACTGTAATTAATAAAGGTATAATTTATTTTAGCAGAATTACTTTTGTTTATATTTCCACTAAGATCAAAAACATCAGGCTTCTGGTATGTTACTATTTCTTCTAAACTCATTGTGATATGACCTAGTGTTCATTAACATTCATAAATTACTGGGTAGGATGTCAATAGCTACATATTTCAGCTTACAAAAACCTTAGAAAAATTGCGCATTGGCTGAAATAAACTGTTTAAAGTTACAAAACATGCTGTCACTATTATAAACACGTAGGGGACATGAGTTTATTAGCTGACAGACTGTACTATCTGTGTAAGGTAGCCGTTATAATGTTTCTTGGTTATCAAGCAAGATATTTTACAGAAAGATAAATCTCTTTCCCAAGGTCAATAGACAATAAGTGAAAAGTTTATGGAATCCACTTTAAAATAAATAAAACAAAACCCCCCACCTTCCAGCTAGAAGCTCTCTCCAAAGTTGACAATTACAAGCCAAAAAACTTCAAATTCTGAATCAAACCCAGAAAGTTAACAATCTTGAATTCTTTCAATAGTTTTCCGTTCAGGTGGCTTCAAGATGTCAAATCTTGTTCCAAGCCGATACAGATTTGCGATCATTTTTGAGTCTTTGGAACTAAAGCACCAAAAATGCTTATGTTCTCCAGCACCAGGGAAACGCCATTAGTTCAGGAAGATATGAATAAACATATCCTCACAGATAGGCCAATTATTTTTCACATATCAAATAATTAAATTCCCAATTATTTTTGCACTAAACATGTTAGCTATACTAATTTTTCCAGAGCACACCTAGAAGATGTTTTCTTTTTTCTTACCCATTTTTCAAAGCTCTGTAGGTACCTGAGCATTTTTCCCATATCGGCTCATCCATTTACAAAGGATTCTGCATTTATCATCATCTATATGTTTAATTAATATGCTGTTTACTTGACTTTTCAGATAATTAACAAAGACGTCAAGGAAAATGCACTTAACACATCTCCATAGCACTATTGGACATCTCTCCACAATCCATTGCTTTTCCACTCATCACTTTACAAAGATCCTTTTTCTGTACAAATCAAATGGGAGTTGACTCCCTAGTGAAAACCTAGATTTTTCATTCACAATGAACAAGTCTGGCGACAACGTGTTCCATTTGAGCCACCATAATAATTCATCTATAATAAGAATATATGGTAGAGACAAAATTAAGTGTTGAATCAACTGTGCTTGAGGAAATTTACTCTGGATTACTGCAGAAACTGGCCAGGGCAATCCGAGAGCTGCTCAAGATTACTCTCATGAATTCATGGAAGTTGACTAAGATCTCTGAAGTTTAGTTTTGAGAGTTGTAAGTAGGACAGGAAGGGACACCCCACTATTCCTTCATTCACCTGTAACATACATTGGAATGAATAATAAAACAAGCCTTTTGCTTATATCCTAGCTGCTTACAAAGTTAAGCATGGATTTGCCAAAAGCATTTAAATTTCTTCTAGGCTATGAAATTCTTCCAGGCTACGAAAACAATGAGGACATAAGAGTGAGTAAGCATGTGAGAGGTATTGCAATAGTTTTTCTTGCACATAAAACACTGGTATGAAAATGCAAGCAGATCAGGATAAAGATAAGTGAGTAAAATCTAAGCGAAGTTAGTACCAGGTTCAGGGCATCGTATGTTAAGAAACTTGTAGCCTGATCACATAAGACACCACAAAGAAGATTCAGAAATCTAGAAAAATCTCTTATTCAGTGGTTATCTCCCTATGGCCCTGATATATTACAGTAGTGCATTTTCAACTTAAAAAAAAAAATGGACAGCTAGGAAAGAACAGGTAATTTTAACACCTACACTATTATATCCACTTCAGTTAGTTGTGTGTCACATGCACACAACCAGTCTTACTGAAAAAAAATCAGACATATTGCAGAGAAAGGAATTCTGGACATAGCTACCAGATACTTTGCTATAAAATTCTGGAATTTTTAATTAATAGCAAACATTTGCCAAGTTTCGTAAGGATAAATAACTACAGTCTCATTTAAATCACAGACCTTAAAAATTGATCCATCATGGACTGACCTGGCTCTGAATGTTCTTTTCCACATACTAATTAAACTGAGAGCTTACGGTGAGCAAGGCGCTGGAAAAGCACTGCAAACTGCTAATCTCTCAATCCCTACAAAAAGTTAGCAAGTTATATTAACTGATTGCTGCGCCCAAAGCTATGCTGTTATTTGAAATGTCAACAAAATGTTTTTCTAACAATACTATTTACCAGGAAACACATGCCACTGGCATCATTCCAAACAGTTTGAGGTAATCGCACTTTTGGGCCATGGAGAGGAGTAGAAGACCTGACACCTTAGGGCAAAAGTCTCATTCACATCTACTCCCCACCCCGAGTCAAATAACAGCATAAATTAGCCCTATGCATCCCCCTTTTCTCTCCAGTATTACACACAAACTGCACATAGAAAAAGGACCCTCAGCAACAGCTGAAGGATAATCATGCCAAGTTTATAAAAAAAAATATACTCATCTACCATGCAGCTCATATGACCACACTATGCTACTCATACTACCAGCAGATAAACTATTTCAGCCTGCAGCCTCTCCACAGGTAGAAGTGCTCAGCTTCCACAAAGCCAGTACGCCTCTAGCAGTAAAAGCATCCCAGAGCACCTATGGAAGGTTTACACTGGAGAGATTACAGTGCATGCAATTGCACTCACATCCAGCTCAGTCTGCTGGCCGGCGGGGAAGGACAAGCAACCTGTGAACTTCTCTTCCAAGCAGTTTGTAATTAGCCATTACCCAGACTCTAGAAGGACTTCATGCTTTCCACTGCTTCCTCGCCATTGTGCAAAGAGAAGAGAGAATGATGAAGGTTCCCATCTCCTTTGCTGAGCCAAGCCTGGCAAATACCCTGGATCCCTCTCAGCAACTGTGCAAGAGCAAGCATGCCCAAAGGCTTTGTTCGGACATTTCTGTCACAAAATTGAGCTGTTTACCACTTCTGATACAAAATTAATTAACTCAAGCTCAACACTCTCAGACAGGACACTTGCCAGAAAGTGTTTGAGTTCAACAGCATGCAAAGCAGTGTTATAGCCTTCAACCGACTATTATCCAAGGTTTGAAGCGGCATACTTTTCGGTCTCATTGTTAAAGAAAGGAACATAAGACCTATTTCAGCTTCTCCCTCCAACCATCTTTTTAAAATGATTGAGACAAGCAAAGATCTTCACAAGAAGAGCTCTCTACCAGCCTCAAAGAACACAGCGTGACCTGGATGACCACAAAGGGGAGATAATGACAAGTCTTTGCCCTGAGGATTATTTCTCATGGCCATAGCAACTCCATCATAAGTTTGCACATGCAGACAGTATGTTTCACATGTACCACTCCAGTTCAATTGCGTGGAAAGACTGAAACTTATTAGAATCCTTCTACTGCATGTAAAGATAAAACAATATGACTTTCTGAGATTGTAGGTGGGTATATTCTGGATCATTATCCTCCTAAAATTGCAGAAATAGAAATACAAAGAACAATCAGGTTAGCTCCCATAGAGGCAGCCCCTCATCCATCACATCAGATCAAACTGGGTTTTGCAACAACGTGGTCAGCTCTGCTGTAGTGTAATGGGACAGGACAGGTTCAGGGGCTGTTGTCACTAGGCAAGATGTCCTTAAGCAGTACAAAATACACTCGACAATGGAAAAATATGGTTAAAATACTCTTCTCTTGCTTGGGGGAGCTCTATCATTGGAAATCAACTCAAGCAAAACAAGAAAGGAACTGCAGGGTTGGAGTTAGCCTTATCTGACAGAACATCAGAAAAATGGCAAGACAACAATCAAGACTGAAGTGTCAAGATTTGGCATAACATGCCTTTGACTGGCACTGATTTTCTGGAGAAGAGAAAATTGAGTATTTAACCTATCTGTACTTCAAAAAAACATTTGATGTAGTGCCACATCAGATCAGCTAAAGTGTAGAAGAGAGGAATTAGCATGGTGAAGCAGGAACTGACTAAAACAGGTTGTGCTGAAAAGCTTAAGTCAAGGGCTAGGAAGAGGATTAGCATTGGACTTTCTCAAGCTCAATCTTGGGACTAATGTTGCTAACTATTCACTAGCAACCTTAGACAAGCAACTTTGCCATGACCCACACAATTTTATGTCTCAAGCGAATGCATGGATAAACAAATGATCTTTCTTGTGTGCCCCAAAGTCAGAAAACCTAAAAAGAGAATACTACTAAAAAATTTGTGTTCCTAGCACTATCGGAAAGTCTATCACTTGTTCTGGTTACTTTTGGATGCAAACTCTTTACAGAAATGTTTGAAATAACACAGCTAACATGTTTATACAGTACAGGAGGAAATTGCAACAAACTGAACTACCCAAGGTGTTCAAGACTAAAGCTAACTGAACATTAACAGTTAAATTAAAACTAAGAGTATTTAGAATTAAAACTGAAAAGCTGCTTTAGATCTTAAAAGTTCAACACATTTTCACAAGTTAAAAAACCTGTTTGTGAGAACATTGGGATTTGTACTGCATTTATAAGTTTTTGAAAAACTTTCCTTCTTGAAATGCTTGAAAACTAAGGGTTTATGGCAAAAATGTCAACAGAACTTTAAGGTAATTGAACAATCCTAGTCACTCTGATGATAAACAAATTCATACAACTATCACGTGTCATTTCACAGGAAATAGCTTTCAAATATATATATATTGTTTTCACGCTTAGAGGCAAATAGGAAAACAGATAAAAAAATGCAGCTAGAGTTGTTGTATCAGTTATCAAGGATGCCAAAACAAGCTGTTAAAAAGCTACGAAGAGAGCAGAGCTGGAGTAGCTCGAGCTGTTCTGCAGTACATAAGCTCTACAGAGAAAAAAAATTGCAGACTAAATTCAGTTTAAATTTCTTTTCTTGTACATAAAGTGAACTGTTAATCCCCCAGTATGTTCTTATTTTTTCTTATTGTTCCAAACCGTATACATCAACCTTGCAGGTAAGCCTGAACCATTAATTCATGACCAGAAAAAATGATTGCAAAGAACTGTTATATCGTTTCTACAAGTAAAATCAATTTATTATGAAAAACACAAAGAGTACAAATAATAGATAAGAAAGAAGTTCTTAAAGTCAAAGCATTGCCTGCTCCCCAGATACTGTTTTGAAGAATAAGTTTCAACTGAGATTTACTGACAAATCATGTGTTAAAGACAATTACCCCTTTTTCATCCTCTGTATTTACTTATAACTTTTAAGCTGACTTGACCTTTTCCTTTTCCCACAGAATAAATGAAACACATTTTTCCTATCACTTAGCAAAATAGTTAAGTAATCAGAAACTGAACAGTATGTTTTTTCTGGCAAATGTGGCTGTTGACACAAGAAGCTAAGTTATCATAAGTGCATAGACAGAGCATTATGGGACAAGTTCTCGCATCTCTTCTCAGACCCAGGACTCTGCAAGGAGGACTTATAGGTGTATCTCCTGGCTGGCATACTCCGCTTAAGACCATAGGGTTCCACAGTAATTAATCAATGCACTGGTGTGGTGACTTTATAGATCTGAAGCAGATCCTGATCAGGCAAGGACATGCAGTTACTTTTTGGTGAGCAAATCAGAGTATATGCTTCCTTTCCTCCAGAAGCTGAAAATACAGATTCCATAAAGTTCAAGTGATGCACACAGGCAATATCTAATCCAGGAGTCCTGGTACATATTACAGACTTACCCCATTAAAATTTTTGAATAGTTGAATTGGCAGAGCAAGTTAATAACATAAGTGCTTTTCATTATGTAGCTCCACAGTTTTGATCCTTAGTAGGTACCCTTAATCCAGACTTAATATATCTGGGAAAGACAGTCTTGGGACCATATCCCACAGAATTTACGATGATCTTAGGCAAATTGAATTTTAGCCAAAAACCCTGCAACAGCACTTTTCTCCATCAAACATGCTTTTTTCTTTGGCTAGAAAATCTACCCTCCTAGGCTTTGACAAAAAACTAGGCTTTGAGGAAGCCGGAATAGAATTTTTAATCAGGGCAAGAAACCTCACAATTCTTCCCCAAAACCTAAATCTCCTACCCACTCTTCCCCACAGTATCTCAACTGCCCAGCTGTATAGGTTTTGATTACTAGGAAACATTCTATAAAAGGCTTGGTTGGTTTCACTTTTTTCACAACAGGACAAAATCAGATCTTCAATCTTTCCGATTTTTGTCCAAAATTGCTTTTTCAAAGGATCCCCCAGTTTTGAGTCCTGCCATGCTGCATGTATGAAACAGCTACTACCATGTCCAGCACATTTGAGATCAGAACTGAACTACTAGTAGCACAAAATAGATAGAAACTCCTCAAAGTTGATCAGTGAAGAATTCCCATTACCCTAGGAAGTCTCCTCTGCCATGCCAGAAGAGTAATTTTTGCCATCCTGCCCCACAGTTAGTCTGTAGGAGAAAAGATCAGAGCAGAATAAAAGTGAGAACCCTCGTGCATCTGCATGCCAGCAGCGACGTACCGTCACGAGGTGTCCTGGGAACATGGGCTCAGTGGGCTACAGCCAGTTCCTCTGACTTCCTTCGACCTCCTCCGCTTCATACCACAGTGCGTACCAGCAGGATAGCCCTGGGCTGTTTGTCTGACTTGAGCTATACCAAAAGATTTTCCATTGGAAACACAACAATTTATCTTTCATTTTCAAATTCAGAAATTTCCAATGCAGAGGGGGTCTCAAGGCTTACTGATAGTCCGTATTATGCATCTCAAATATCCTTATACATAATGAACTACTTGTCTGTTAGTTAAAAATAAATTGGCCATATATTCCACTTAGAGTAGTTTAGTAGCTGTGTAATTTACATAATTTAAAATTATACAACCAATAAAGTACTAATTATTGTACTTTTCTGTTATATTTGAATTTGCAATAAAAAGGTCTAAGGCTTTAATTAGTATAAAATCAAGTCATTCAATTGCTATTTTTGAACATGGCGTAATTACAATAACAAAATCAAACTACAAAGTACTTTCAGTAGGTGGTTAGGATACATTAAAGTAGAGCTTTAAGAGCTATGCTGATTTAATTGCAAATGAACAGAACTTTTTATTAATACAGACATATTAAGAATCCATGTACTGTCTCGAGGGAGAAATATATTTTATGGTTTAATAGAAGCATGAAACTTTTGGCTAAAATATCTCAAGCAGTATGTTTTTAAAAGAAAATGATTTGGCCCAGGTCCAGGAAAAGATTTGCTGTCTGAGAGCCTGATTTTGCTTTGCTCAGCTCCTGGATGCGCAGACCCAGAGCAGAATCCAGGATTGGTACAAGCAGCTAGTCTTTTTGTATGATATACATCCTTGGCATCTCTTCTTAAAGCTCTCACTTCCAGGGTTAGACTCAGCTTAGCACAGGATTTTCATAATGACAGTTCTGGTGACAATACTCCCCTCTCAGCCCTACTTCCCATCTAAGTTTACGTATTTAAAAAATAATTAAAACAAAACAGTGAGTGCTCTGCACAAGTTCACGCCTCAATAGACCCACGAGAGAAGCCCAGCAGAAAGGTCAGTCTCTCAGACAGCCGTATCTCGGTACGACTTACAGGAGCAGAGAACACCAACAAATGACACACGGGGCAGGACCCCCAGAGAGAAGGGCTCCCATGATTTGGGCAAACACAGTTCTCCGCATTGAACAGAGAGTTTTCCTTAGACTGTCATTGCCGGGTTTATACAAGTTTAAGACCATGCTATTTACATTCTGAATTCTGGCATTACCCAGACTTCCAGCCCACTCATTACTTAGTTTACATGCGTTACTTCTAATTTCTGTCTTTCCACCAATTTTTTTAAATTCTACTATACCTGTGCACCAAAGACATACAAAATAGTTGTGCCTCTCAGTCTGTAGATAAATACTGTTCTATTTGGTTGGTAAGCCTTGCAAAGATGTTAGCCTGCACAGCAATAGCCATAGCTGTTTTTCCTAAAAGTGGTGAAACCAACCACCCCACCCCCTGCCCCAAACAAACTGAAAAGCTCAAAGGGAACGCAGGAAGGTTATTCACATTGACAGAACTGTTACATTGTTGCTATTTTATTTATTGACTTATAAGTAAAAAGGGTTTATTAGTGCCACACTGACACAGGTATTTTTATTTGTTTGTAAGCCACTTATCAGTAGCAATTAATGTTATTACATATGCAGTCTGCTGTGAAGTACGTTCTGAAACAGTTTCTAAAAACAGTCTAGCTAATTTTCCTAGCCAAATCTTGGAACAACCCTGCCAAAACACCCAGACATAAAACAATCTTATTCACACAGGTCTTAAACATTTGTCCCCTCACTGAAGTATTCCTTTCAGCCATGTTGTTACATTTGGATTGTGCAGATGAACAGAGATTGTAATGCTGTTTACAGTTCCATAACTGTAATGATGTAATTCTAATTTAGAAAAAAGATATTAATCTATAAAGTTAATTGCTTTTCTTGTTAGCAAGCCTTATCCTTGTCCAATGGACCGACTATAAAATAGTAGTATAGGCAGAAATTAAGCTCCATTGTCAACTGCAGACTCACTTACCTAGGCAAAATGTACACCCAGAACTGATGAGTTTATATTCCAAGTTTCCTTCTGCAACAGAGAAGGGAACACAAAGCATGCATTCCCTATGCATCCAAGCATCCCAATGACCACGAACACTTAGCTTCCTAAGGATAACTTTGCTCTTAGTAATAAAAGACCAAAACTACAAATATTATCAACCATGGCAAGAGATTAAGAGAAAAGTACCACTAGTGTCCTTAGCCTGGTCCCATACAGTAGCAGAAAATTTATTAGGTAAATATCCCAGCTATGCCAAGTGATCTACTGTCATTAATAGGGCTACTTGTGGCAGTTTTAATGAGCTTAAGCAGAGCTTTAAGAGCTTAAGATACAAAATCTGGTCACATTCAAACTGCTCAAAACAGCAATAGTCTGATTTGTCAGTTTATTTGACAAACTTTTTTGTGTCATATGTAAAGCATACTCACACATAGCAGAGGAGAAAACGCATGCAGGTGACAGGAGACCACATAGACTGACAACTAATAAGCTGATGTTCTCTGATGCGATATAGGAAATTAAGAACTCAACCTCATCTTTGGAGACTATGCCTGACAAGAAATGTCATATGTGACTTTTCTCAGCAATTGTGCTGTGTCCCTGAGGCTTATGGAGATAAATGACAAATTATGAGGGCCTAAATATTATCTTAATAGGGGCCAAACAAGTACAGACTGAATGGTATTGTCAGGCTGATATCCACATAATTAGCCTCCTAAAAATAAAAGCTGTGTTTTGCTCTGTACTACACTTCATCTTTTCTTCTTCAAGAGGTACAAAGAAAGTTTAATCATCCTAGAGGCTGAAGAGGCTGGGAGTAAAGATTCTCAAGTACTGAAGAGCCCTCTGGGGAGAAACACCACAGACCTGACTAACCGCTTCAGAATGCGGGAGCATCTCTTCAATAATACAGCACAATTAATACTCACCATTCTTAACCTCAATAACCTAACAAGGGAAACTAACACCTTTTACCTTCATGGCTTCTTTTTCATCTCTCCTAGACCATTTGTGCTCCTTACTGCAAAATAATGCCAGTACCTCATCCAAACTGCACAGCAACAGTTTCAGAGAGAGAGAAAATAAATTCTCTTTGAAGATATTGAAAAGCCAAGGCCAAAGTAAGTCCACAGAGGGGACAGAGAAAAACAACAAAAAAAAAAAAAAAAAAAAAGAAAGAAATCTCCATGGCAGATATCTATCAGTAGACAGGCATCTTTATAAAGAAAACAATTATTTGGGTGATTATTGACACTCTTGCTTCTCTACAAGTTGCAGTAGCACCCTAACTACCAAAGTAGACATTTTCATTAGACTTCTCTGACAACTCCAAAGAGAATTTGTCACATAATGCCAGAACACATTTGCTTGAGAAAGCAGGAAGCTGGCAGCAATCAAGGGCACATCCAATCCTTTTTCAAAAGCTGCCTAGTCTTAGGGATGGATAGTACCACTGAGAACATCTTCAGTCTCCCAGCTATTTGGGCAGAGAAGTGCAGAAGCATGAATCACAACCTCCATGAACTTTAAAAGGGTCCTTTTGAGAGGTACACAGAAAATTTTATCTTCTTTTTTTTTTTTTTTTTTTCACTGCTGCACTTACCTTATAGCTAAGGCAGTCCTTTGCAAGCATGTCTCTTCTCTGACCTGCACTGATGCACTCAAGGGCATTCTGGGAATTTAAGGTCAGCCCATGGTCAGTAGGCATAGAAGACACCCTACCCACAAAATCACAGTGAGAAAGAAAGCTTTGTGACAGAGAGCAGCAACCTGGGCCTCATTAAAACAAATGAGATTTTTTGTTTAATTAGGTTGAGACACTGACTATTTAAGTGGCATGTGACACTATGGAGATATGTAGTAATCACTTGCTCTCTCCCCCTCAAATTGTCACTCCCCTCAAATTGTCACTCTAGCTTAACAGTTCAGCAAAACCAATGCATCACTCTCCTAATCAGAATTTCTAGGTAAACAAAGTCTATAAGGTTTCACGTTGCACTTCTTACACTAACTTGTAATGTGCATGCCTGGATGTTCCCAATTAGAGTCTCACCTGCCTTTCAAATCCAATTTTAGTCTGTGTCATGGTTGTCCATCTGCAACAGACATAAGAAGTTCAGCTCAGCACTAGAGAATCATCAATATGTAAGAAAATTTAAAGGAGAAATGCAAAATTAAGAACATTTCATGGGGGGGAAAAAAAAATCAGTAAGAGGTCAGGACCACAAAACACACATCATGCGCTCTCTAGAAAGAGGAGCATTTGCACTGTAGTTATGCTGTCCAGAACAAGTATATCTTTCTGCATCTATTCATTTCTGGATGACCACATATTTGTAGTCTAAAAGCAAAACTCCAATACACAGTACAAGTGTATTTCATCTCTGTTAAGACCAGATGGAATTTCAGCCTCTCACACTTTACCTCCATTTGATTATCAGAGCTTTGGATTATATTTCCTCAAACCTTCACATACATTGTACACCAAGCAGAGTATCATATTGTTAATTTATGTCTTTATTAGCATACTTTGTCCTTCTCCTCCTACTTTCAGTGATGCATGCAATTCCCTTCAATCTGTTAATGTCATTAGTGTGTGCTTACACCCACTCTGAGGTAATTAACGAAGACAATTTACTGAAAACATTAAGACACCAGGAATACACACAAAACACGTAGAACAATGATTGAGGGGAAAGAAGTCCAAGTCTGCTCCAGGGCCAGGTTTCATCACAATAATTATTATTGTAACTATTACATCATCTCTTCTAATCCTAATAGGGAAGTTATATAAGAACAGAACTAATTTTACACATCTTATAAAGGCCTAGCTATGGAGAAATCAATCCTTACCTTTATTCCCAATCTCTGAGGAAGGTTTTGGTCTGAGTATTCAAATCTCCATTAGATATCCATTCTAATTTTAATTAATCAAGTAAATATCATTTTATGAGACACTGTATCAAGTGCTGCACTAAAACCCAATTATTATAATAGCTACAATATATCATTCCTTGTCTTCCCTTTGGCTTCTCATTTTACAGTTTTATCTACGAGTATAACCTAGTTTGCCTGGCAATGTTAGTTCTTTTCATAAAAAGACACTGATCGTCACTAATAGCTCCATTATCCTCTGGAACAGACTTGTTTATGAAATGCCCCTAAGTTAGGGAAAGGCAGCATCTCACTGTTTGTGTACGCAACTCTAGGACAGGATTTGCACCAGTGCACAGTACCACAGAGTATGATCTCTGGGGGTCACCTAGTCCAGTGCCTCACTCAAAAGGCCAGTGAGATCAGGGAGTAGAGACTGCACAACCTCTCTGGGCCCTTGCTCCAGTGTTTTGACTGCTCTCAAAAAAAAAAAAACACCAAACAAACAAACAAAAAAAAAAAACCAAAAAAACCCACAAACAAACCCAAAACCACCACAAACCACGCCACACACAACCACCACACACACAAAACACACAAACACCTCTTAATATCAAATTGCAGCACAGGAAAATCCAATTAAAGTCCATTGCTTCTTGTCCTTTATACTGCATATCTACAAGAAGTTTCTGGTTCTGTGCCCTCCATACCCTCCCCATTAGATAGCTGAAGACAGTCCCTAAGGTTTCACCTTTGCTCTCTCTTCAAGGTTCAACCAACCCAGGTCTCAGCCTCTCCCCATATGCTGCAGTCTCCAGACCTCTGACCAGTTTGGTGGCCTGCACTGGACTTGCTCCAGTTCAATGTCTGTTTTGCATCGAGGAGCCTCAAGCTGCAAGTACTACTGCAAATGTAGTCTCACAAGTGCCAAAGGGGAATAATCATTTTCCCCAACTTGCTAGCTACACTCTGGTAGCCCATGGGGTGGCTAGTCTCCTTTAATCCTTACCTGCTCCATGTTCAGCTCCCTATTCACCAAGCCCAAAGGGTCACACATGGAAGATGGAGTTTCCCCTGTTTGGGGCAAAAAGCAAGCTTTACTACCTATAATCAGCTTCCTCAGTGGAGTCAGGTCCAGCACAGCTATTTCTCTGCTACTACTGGCCTGCCATTCATTACTGAAGACATTCCCAGCTATCCCTTTCCCCAAACACGATTAAAGTGAAACAGCTATCAAATTAACATTTTGTTAGCACATAGACATAGGACCTCTAAACACCATCAATTTCTAGACCACACAGGTCAAAGTCAAGCAAAGGTTTTGCATGCCCAGAGGAAAAACTGTTCCTTTCTCTCTTGTTGCCTCTTATCTGCACAGCAGTCTCTTCACCCTCATGTTCTCTCTTTCTGGAATTCACTTACACTCTGTTTTAGCTTCAGGTTTTACTCTGGTGATTTTTTACTTTTTTTTAAACAGCTATTTCTGCCTAATGAGGAAGGTAATTAAGCAATTGTGACAGTATGCTCCACCTCCCAACCTGCCCTTTATTTCTCAAAACCCTGCTCAAGCAATAACCACCAGTGGCGGTCATAATGAACGCATCTGGTCACAATGGCTGCATCTGGCTAAAAGTGGATTTGGAGACAGATAACACCACAATAGCCAAGGGCTAATTTGAGCAATGCACCCACCTAACCACAGGGTCAGTTCATGTCCAACTCAAGTCAAATTTGGAAGAAACTAACTCCTGTGGTCGGTATGCAAATATGACTACTAGTCAATCATCTTATCCCCATAAATAGTGAGCAGTCCAAGAGCCTTTTGAACTCTCCTGCATGGCAGTGGGCTGCATGCCAGGATCTCCCCTTGAGTAGCTCCTCAAGGTTGAAAGAATCCTTATCATGTCAGATACTCTGTAACTGAATTGGGAATAAGCATGCTGAAAGTTTAAAAATCTTGGCTAAGTGATAAAAAGGATTGATTGTGCACATATAATCCTTCTAGACATAAGCCGTTGACCAAGTCTGAGACTCAGATTGGATCCAGCCATTCATTCTCTCAAAAGGAGTTTAGAAAGCAAGATTGGTCCTCTTTGAACCTCATGTCACAATGGGAGGGCCTCCCTGACAGTTTTGTCTGACCCTGTCCTCTATGCAGTAAACCAAGTGTACCTTGCCATCAAATCTTGTTAAACCATTGTCACATTTACCACTGAATTTTGTTATTAAGAAAATATGTTGCTGCTTCTCTCTTGAAAGTGAAGTGCATGTCTATCACTCCATAGGCAACAGCCATTTATTGATCCTTTCCATATTTTGCACTTGTAGGAGATAAATAGAGCCAATTACTAGTAGGACAGTAAGGGGGAACTACCAACGTATTATTCATGCATACATTTGGTGTTTCAGAAGAATTAAAGAATTAGAGCCTGTAAACATAGCTAAACTGAACACAGTTTCTCTCCCTCTCTGCCTAGAAAGATTGTTTTTAAAGAAATATTTTGTATTAATAACAATTTTTGCCATTATTTTTCATAACCACAGCTGGCTCAAGTTATAGGCTCCTACTTAAACTCAAAAAACCCCAAACTTCCCCAGATTCTCACATTTTTACTGACAATTTTTAGGGTTTAAGTTCTTCAAATCACCAATGAGCCCATCCAGACTCCCAGGTAACATACCCACCATTGGATCCTCCATGCTCCTCTTTCTCCCTGTAGCCATATTAACATTTCCCAGATTCCCATTGTCACATCCACATCAAATCTTTCCCATTCTTCCTCTCTCTACCACACTTACAGCCATGGGAAAACTGTGCTAACCAGCCACAACAATTCACAACTGAAAATAACACCAGCAAGCAAAGACCTGAGCAGAAAGTCTTCCTTCCAAAGGGAGACTTTTGTTTGTTGAGAGATAATGAACCCAGATGTCCAAGCAGGACACGTTAACCTGTGCAGAGGTCCAGTAAATATTGGTAATTACGCTTAGTCATTTGGATACACGTTCCATTCCTCACTGTAAGCATATCTGTAGGCATCTTGAGACTCCTGATGTCCCTTGGATTAGAGTTGCTGGGAGAAAGGAGATCAAGTGGTGCAACTGCACCAAAGTCCCCAGGCCAGAAAGGGAGAGATGCCAAGCTACAAGTATGGACAACAGGCTATGAAAGTAGAAAAATGTATTCACAAACATATTTCAGGCCAGAGTTTGCAGTAAGCCACTTTCTACACTGTCTGGAGCTAAGTCCCTGGAGGGACTACTGGATACACAATTTCTTTTTGAAATGCACTCTAATTTCTAGATTACCATTAAATATTTTAAATGTTACCCTATTCCAAATTCCTGCTCCTATTGCTTTTGTAATGCCTTATATAATTATGAATACTATCAGCAGTTATCTCCTTTCCTTTTTGACTTTTCATGAGTCAAACAGTCCTAAAAAGGCTTTTCTACACATAAAAATCTCACACACCTTAAAAGACTACAGGAGCAGCTTGGGATGCACACAACTGTTTTGTGATTCACTAGAAAGAACACAGGAATGAATTCATTTCCAATGGCACAATGTTCATGGTCCCAGCCCAAAAAAGATCTGAGATACAGTACTTTAAAGCTGTGACTTTTTTGGGAAGGAAGTGTTGCATTGAGTTACTTCTAAAGGTATTAATTTCTTTACTGACACTCAGTACGTTTGTGTTCCTGGTGACTAAGGAACCTAGCTTTCACACAGCGGTCCCAGAGCTACATACTTGCACCCCCAACATCTGACTGTCTCTAAAAAAGCTTTTCACGTGTAGCCTATATAGAATATGTGATCTGTGATATGACCGAAAGCTTCAATGGTTACTTGTCAGGCCCTAAATCCTTTGGGCTTTTACCCACTTTTAGGTATGTAATAAGACTATTCCCAAGGTTATGCTGAAGAAACCTGTATCAGGCAACCTTTGACATCAACGGGACTACAATCATTTAGGCCAGCCACAAATTTCCCATGATACAACTGTACTATATTAACCATTTCTTCTTGTATTTTTACATACAGTCAAAATTTTTTGAGTGCTTAGTTTTCTAATCTCAGCTGTTGAATTATTCTAGTTTATATGATTAGAGAGAAAAAAATACAGTTGTCATTCTAAAAATAATAAAAGAATCTGTTCTACATATAAGCTGATGGTACTAACTGAATTCCTTTAGAAGAAATAGATGAAGCTGTCCTTTTATCTGCACCAAAAATACTACTGTACAAGGGAAGTACCTTCCATTCCAAATTCTTACTTCAAGAATTCCACTATTAGAGTACATACAATTCTTATTTGACACTGCTGCTACTAACTTTCCTTTTATCAGATGGAATATTCACACTTCAGTGTAGCACCCATTTAGTACAGCTAACTGGACTCCATTTGTTTTGTCTCATGACAGCAGTAAAAACTTCTGTGATATTTCCCTTTGTAAATCTTGCTGACCTCTTTAAGGAGTGAACAAAAATAAATGTGTGTCTGAAAGTAGTATCAGCTTACATCTGATCCAATAAATTCTTTTTATTTTTCTTCATGTCCCTTATCTTTTGTGTTAACTATGCAAATTATGTTCTTCAGGTGAGGAAGATTACATTTACTTGTTTCTGTTAGGCATTTACCACAGATTTCTATCAGAATTCTAACTACTACATTAAAACAAATTTTCTACTACAAGATCCATAATCTATTTATATAGTTAAAATGTAATTTTCCAAATGGTTCAGCCATAAGCATTTTTCAAAAATGTTATCCACTACCAGTATATTAAATTGCCATTTTGTGCAACACAACAAATGTGTCTAACAAATGGTGTGCAGTGAAAAGGAAGTAAAAATATCTCATTTTCTCTTGAAATTACAATAGACTCAACTCAAACATTGTGCTTTTCTACCTATCAGCGCACTCAATTTGAGTAAATTCAGCTCAATAACCAAAATCTCTCTGTAACCCCAGTTATGGCGAGAAGTTTCTTAATCACATTTAGCCTGCATCCCAATCTCAATCCATTTCCTCTTTTCTAAGGAAAACCAGCCATTTATCAGTCTTTTTTTAAATTTAAAACACAACTCAAATCCATTGGGCAATCTTTCTATCTAGAACAGACACAGAATTGCTTCAGAAGCAGGCAGATCCTCCCGTCCTTCTCATCAAGCTGTGCCACTGATGCCTTTAGAGCGAGAGCACCTGCCACACTGTGCAGGCAGGCTATGGGAAACACACGAGCGATGCACCCCACGAAAAACATCAAGAAATTTATATGGTTCATATAAATAGAGGAGTAAAAACTGAGTCATAGACAAAAGCAGCTAATAGTATAATGGGAGGAGTGATAGGTTTTTGCAAAGAGTTTTTTTTTCCCCGACTCAGGCAGGCACCATCAATGGGTGAGTTCCATCAAACTTCTGTTTTCTACAGTTTCTGCTTCTAACAGCTTTACAATTGCCCTATACGTGCTTTCAGATGGGCTGCTTTTTCACTCCTTTCCAAAACGTTGATACCCAACTGCAAGAATGCAAAAGGGCTAACTTGTGCCCCATTTTGGGCTGGCTTTACTGAAAGATTATTCTTCAATTCAGGAAGGAGTTCTGTTGAGCTGTTTTAATCAGCACAGACACTTCAAGAGCAAGCGTCAAGCTGACAGAATTGCCTGTAGCACTAAGTAAGTTAAGGGAGGAATGCACCACTTCAGATTACAGTTCCACTATAAATTCCCAGCTGGGCTGGCATCCTCTCTAAAATAATATTAGAAGACAAAGACAGCAAAGACTAACTTCAGCTCCTTCCATCTTCATTATATGGCCCTCTCATAATACATTTTTCTGATATCCTGCTAAGCTTCAGTCTGCTCCCCTGGCTGTTTCGCACTCCATTATAGCTTTGCTGTAACACCTTCTGATCACAGGCTAGATATCTGAAGGATTGTGTTGCTCTTTTTAGCCCTGAGAGGCAAGCTTGACACTGCCCCTCCAATTAGCAAAAAGCATCAGATGAAGACATTTCTCAGTGCAAATCTTATGCCTTGCATTATACAGTTGATAGAAAAAAATCACTCAGCCACTTATTCGCTTAAACCTAAAAAGGTTTTGTGGGGTTTTTTTCCCCTTCTTCCACACTATAAGCTGGCAAATACAAAGAGCATACTCACAATAAGTTAGACTGCGAGCTTCAAAACGTTAACATGCTCTTTTTCATTGCAAGATTTCTTATCTGTTTTGCAGGTGAAAGATTACAATACCCAATAAGAGATGAAGGCATGAATAAGAAGATTAAAGACAACAGTGCTGCAGCCTCCTGGTCTTACACCTTGATCTACTTTAACATAAATCTTAGGACCACAAATTTCAAGACTCAGCTGAGGAACTGAATGGTACACCATAGCAAACAAAATATAATCTCAAGCAACCTCCCTCAAGTGCAAATCTTATGCCAAGGGCAGATTACATGAAGTAGAAAATTATTAGAAAGACTAATCTTAGCTCTTAGCATTGGTGTTAGAGAAAGGCCACTAAAACAGAATGTGGCTTAAGAAAGCAATTACTGGACAACTTTCAGCATCACTGAATTTCTGCAAGTGTTTTCCCTAATGGTTTACATTTAAAGATCGACATCATAAGCAGAAACTCTAGACCCAGATTAGGTCTCCTAACTTTCTGCAGGCTCAGACAACAGTCTGGAAACTAGCACTAAAATACTGGAGCTGCGTAAGCCTGCTGTTGGGTGTGCTGTGGTTGAGAGCAAAGTGTAAGCTGCAGACTAAGAAGGGAAATACAAATCTGAACCCAGATACAAGCCTTCATTGGCTACATCTCTATTACTGAAAAATTCAGCACAACAGAAGCAAATTAGTAGATGGAAGTGTTAAGACCTCCCTTGAACACTTGAGAACCCCATGAGCAAGGTAGCTCAGGTACTGGTTCAGCACCTAAGGTCTCGACTAAGTATAGGGAGCACCTGGGGTACAGTCAGAGGGGAACATTAGGGCAACCACTTTGACCAGCATGTACCAAAACCACTCTGCACATCAGACTGACATGTAAGGAACAGAGATCACAGAGTTGTTAAAAAATTTAAGAAAAAAAAGAAAAACCCACACACAAACAGAATTTGTGAAAGCTCAGGGGTTATGACCATATCTAATGTCAACAGTTACTGGGTTCAAAGTACAGCAGTTTCCACTGACACCTAAAAAGAATAAATTCTGAAATTACTCTGAGCTTTTAAAAAAAACAGTAGAGTGCTTATCTTAATTTCTTTAAATATTTCCCCTTCTTCAGAGTAATTCTTGTGAGAAAAATTGTTCTGCTTTCCAGGACAGTTGTCAGAGGTAGGACATGAGTTCACACATTAAAATTATATGTGTGAATGACACAAGCCCCTCTCACATCCTCCCCATAAATCATTAGACAATGTTGAAGCAAAGACCCAGTCAGCCACAACTGAAATTAATTTCATGAAATTATTTTCATGAAAGCATTTGGATTTTTGTTTTCCTTTGGAGCTTTAGAGCAAGGGGAAAAATATCTTCACAGTGAATAGCTAAGACATATTTTAATTTTGAAATCATAACCATGCAGAAATGCTTGAATTCACTTTTCAATATCTATACTTTGTGAAGCTAATTTCTCAGGGTAGTATTTTTGGTGGCAGGCAACTACATATCACTGATTTTCAATGGGGCCTGAACATTTAAGTTCCTTTGAAGCTTTTAAAAACCTACTTTTGAAATCCATATTGTTAAACTAACTTACTAGAAGTTAGTCGCTTCTAGCAGAATCCCATTATTCTCACCTAAGGTGGTTAGTAGTGCACAAAGTTACTGTGATAAGGTCAGATTTGGTTCAAAGACAAGTCTGGAAAGGGTTTCATAGGAATTCATACACTTTACCTCCACCAGACTTTTCTTTACCCTTAACCTCATTTTCCAAGTCCTCTATCCAATAAATATTCAGGCACTTTAGACCAGCCTCCACAGAATGGCATGGAGTAGCATGACAGTGTGTATGCATGCCTTCAAGCAATGGAGCTCAAGCCTGAGAATCAAGTATGGTGAATTACTTTTCCAACATCTGGTCTGGATGGGATAGGTCTGCCTACCCATTTACCTGTCCTTACTCCCTAGTATTATTTGACTTTTCCTTAGCTGCCTTTTCTCCAAGGCATTTATGTACCCCACACCAATCCTCATCTCTTTTCGCAAGCTTATCTACATCAACCTACTTTCTAGCTTCCAACTCACTTTCTTTAGTGTGACTTGTCTTCTACTTATCAAAATCAGATCCTCAGATAGATAACTACATCCATCACATCTGCTTCCCTTAACCCCCACTGCTTCAGCTTCCCCTTTGGAAGATACATACTGGGTTTAACTAATGCACGATGATAAAGCTACAAAATTTGACACCATAAATATTGACTGCATACTAAAACAATTGCAAACCAATGAAAATAATCAACCACTGATGAAATGTATTTACACGCTAGGGAATCCATGCAATTGGCAGCTTGAAAAACAGTACACTAACTTTTCTGTGGTAATTTCCCTTAGAACCAATTCAGTGCAATGCATTCAAGTACCCTACAGATGGTATTATTGATGCGCAACTGCTTCTGGCTGCTACTACCTGTCAATTTACTCATAGATGTTACGAGATACAAATTTCTATTAGCATAAGTTTCCTGCTAATGCACACTTCTGTTCTTTTCGTGCTGCCTTCCCACTCTTGTGGCAAATACATCAGGTTTATTTTTAGTTTCCGCAGGTGTTTTAAACCTACACTTAAGTTGGCAAAGCTCTTGTGAAGATGAGCATATAAGGGGCACATATATGGTTCTGACAATATGTCAATTGAGACAGCATTTTTATAACAACATTTTGGAAAGGTCAGTCTTGCTCCTTTATGAACAAATTTCCATGAATAGAGCATTCTAGATTCTTTTTTCTTCTGATATGTGAAAACAAAGTGGAACAACAAAAATTTTGGTTGTAGTCCATTTAATATGAAGACAGTATTGAGAATAGTTCACCAATAGCATTTTTGAGGTTTAAGAGATAGCCAGTTACTCCAGACATGGCATTATCATATTGCCTTCTTTCCTACTCTTATTAAAGCTTCAGTGATGAAGCATTCATAAAAACTTTAATTTTGTACACAAAAATTGATGAAACAAACTTAGTACTTGATCCAGACACAACTAGCTGCAGTGAAGGCTCAATCAGCTTCTTTGTCAAAACCAGACTGAAGGGCATACTGAAGATCTCTGTTGGCTAGAATACATATTCATATTTAGGATCCACTAAATCTGGGAGGAATTTCTTTTTCTGATCATGTAAGTTTGAATAAAGAAGAAAAAATTGCCTTTCAAGTTTTGTTATGTGTAACCCTACGTCCTAGGACCTTTGGGATAACAGCTTTCTGAATATCCTTTTGCATGCTGCCTTCATCTTTTCTTAGCATCAGGAAGGCTGCTGTAGTCCTATAAAGGTGTGTTCAGAGCAGGGTTGAGTTCATAGAAGACTGACAGGAAAAGGGGGAAAAAAGGTAATATAGTCTCTGAAATAGAAGAAAGAAGGACCCACCATCATCTGTGAACCCCTAACCAATAATCTCAGCTGTGACTAAAAAAGTTAAAGAAATAAAATTCAGCTGTTTGCACTGCCAAAGCACAAATCTGAAGCAGGAGTGCTGTGGACAGTCCACAGTCCCACAGCCAGGCCAGGCTTGAAGATACAGTGTCTTGGGGACAGCCTTGAGCAGCACAATTCCAATTTCTCTCCTTATCCCACTGAGCTATGTAACTGAGTAAGCAGTGCACACCTCACCCTCTCTGGCATTCCTATGCTCTGATCCAAGTAATTGCATAATAAGAGTACAGAAGACGACCTTTACTTTTGCTTGAGCCATTCTTACTCAAAATCCAGCTCTTTCTGTTACCACGCACCTTTGAAGAAGTTCTGAAGATTCTTTAGCATTAAAGATGTTCAGTTATATTTTTTTCCCCATTAACATTTTAGTTCTCACAAGGCTTTGACGTATTTAGTATTTGCCAACCAGTTAAGATAAGCAACAGAGGACAAATGCTTTGTTGAATAGATACTGCACTGTGTCATGGAAATGATACTAAAATTCATCCATATTTTATTCTTTCAAATATGCACCCTCACAGTTACAGAGTCAATCTTTGCCTTCATCCAAATGAAAAGGAGCATCTCCAAGTCTTTCTGGATGCTGATTAAGTCTTCTGAATTAAATAGTAAGAAAGGATGAAAACACAGAAAGATGATGATGGAAGCAATGAGGCAGTAAAGTAACTGCCTTTGCCAGATTTTTTTTTAAGATGTATTTATTCTAGCACACTTATTGTGGCATGCACACCTAAGCATTCAAAGCAATTCTTCTGAAGGATTAAACAGAGAGAACATATCTCCACAATCACTAGGCCAAAGTGACTTAAATATAGATTTCCCCTAATTTCTTTATAATGCTGGCTGAAAGAGATGGTGATTGATTTCTTGAGTTTGTGTGCTGGAGGAAAGGGAACAGAGCAGGCCTGAAGGGGAAGTAACACATAATGCCTCCAAGGCCCCTGAAGAGTAACCTGGCCAGAGGTACGTGCTGCGTTTTAAATAGGACAGCCAAGCACTTCCACTGGCATGCAGTTATTTGGCATTAACCAAGGGTTTCTGTAAGGTGCGTGAAGCTATGAAACTAAATCATCTTGAAATCTTTATTTCTCCAGAGACTGTGTGCACATGCTCAGTCCACCAGCCACTTTGTTTTCAGAGAGTGCTTCTCATGACAGAAAACCACAGGTGTGTATAACCTTCTTTTAACTGTCTCCTCCTCCTCTTAATCTAATAATGGTGTAATTTAGAGTCCAGGTTGGTAGGCGTCCTTTGCACATCTTGTAGATGCTCTTTGTATACGTGAAAACATAACAGTAAGACTGCAAACCATGAAAACATAACAGTAATGCCGCAAACTGGCATAAACCTAGAAGTTTATAAACCTAAAGCCACAGAACCTAACTTCTCCTTGCTGTATGCCTCACACTGCTCAGCTAATGATACCTACATGCTCAAGGAAGTAAAGTAATGATGGTCATGTGTAAACTAAAGGGGAGAACTTACTTTCATCATCTAATGCATCCAATGAAAAGCTGTAGTTTTGAATATAAGTGGCCTTGCCTTCTCCCACAGAAGCTATCCCTGCAGCCCTCCACTACTAAGGCCTTGACACATACACCCAATACAGGGTTCAAAAGTGTCCTAAAGGCAAATGACACCAGATATTTGAAAAGTGCTGTAATGATTCATTTACCAGTGAAAATTTTCACTGTTTGCTAATGAGCTCATTAAAGAGGGCACAGAAGTACTATAACTGCAAAAGAAAAGGCATTCATATAAGAAAAAAAATTACATTAAAAAAGTGATCTGGTCCTGCGTATACTACTAATTTTAAAGCATAAAGGTCAACATAAATTCACCTGGAAGCAAGGGTTTGTAGAAGTCACCACCACCCTGCAAAAAATAACCATTATATTCTTTCGATCTTCTCTTGCATGATAAGCAAACATCAAGGCCACAAGTTTAACACTTTTAAGAACACAGCTGTACACCATACAAAACAGTACCTGCAGAAAGGAAAGTCAATGCTCATTCAGCTTTGGAGAGTCCCCAGTTCTAATGCAAGAGCATGAACGTTTTCCAGTAATTGCACAACTGTACTTTCAGATGCTGCTACTTTCTTTTTTCCAATAAAGAAACAGTAGAAGCAAGAAAAAGTGATGCAGAAAAGCCGAATAAGCAGCATAATGTAGCTATTTTTAAAACAAGATTTTTATCACACAATCTTATCCAGAAGTCTGTGACTGTTCTTTCTCTCTAGAAATAGTTTCTGTCCCATCTGCGTGAAACTCAGAAAAAGGTCAAGCAAGCTGCATGAATGGCACTGCAAAGAGATATAGTCCTCAAAATATTTTTTTGTTAACATGGGTAAAGCAGCACTGGGAAAAGTATTAATTCTTCCAAACACCTCCTACAATGCTAGTTGCGCTCATCTACTCACTAATGAAATGCTGCTCCAAGGCACAATGCAGCTGTATGTAAGAGGACAACAGTGACAGATTCGGTCCCATAGTTGGGTTAAGGCCCATCATCCCCCTCCTGTTCCAGGGGAATCTTCATGGACTCCTCCATTCTTGCTTCTCATTGGTAGAACATAATCAGTCTAAGGGTTTGGCTATCCAGACTCATGAAAGGTTAATTCAATTATAACAAGAATAGTTCACCAATAAGAAAATAGACTAGACTATTCCAGTTGGAAGAGACCTACAAGGATTCATCTAGTCCGATGGCCTGACCGGAAATTAAAGCGTGTTGTTAATAGCATTGTCCAAATATCTCTTAAGCACTGTCAGGCTCGGGGCATAGACCACCTCTCTAGGAAGTCTGTTTCAGTGTGTGACCACCCTCTTGGCAAAGAAATGCTTCCCAATATTCAGTCTGAACCTCCCCTGGCACAGCTTTGAACCTTTCCCACACATCCTATCACTGGATCCCAGGGACAAGAGCTCAGTACCTCCTTCTCCATGTCCCCTCCTCAGGAAGCTACAGAGAGCAATGAGGTTACCTCTCAGTCTCCTTTTCTCCAAACTAGACAAGCTCAAAGTCCTTAGCTGCTCCTCATAGGACATTCCTTCCAGCCCTTTCACTAGCTTTGCTGCACTCCTCTGGAAACATGAAAATAAGCCCATACGATTGACATGCAGGAAGACTTAATGATTTCAAACATGCCCATATACCCTTTAACGATTTTTATTAAACTGACAAAGCCCTGGAATGAAGCAACTGTCAGCTTTTAGACTCGTGTCCTGGAAAGCATAAGTAAAAACCAATATGTTCCACAACCAAAGTATTTTTATTTATTTGATTCTCTATTGTCCACCTCTCCAGACTTTTATGTTCATATTTGGAAATGGCAAGATTTCTTTCTGCTGTGGTCTTTCTTTCAGAAGACTAATAGAACCAATTTAGTAATCTGCTTTTTATGAAACTCCCGGTAGCTTCGTATTTTGTGTCTCAAATTTTTGAGAGGGTTGGAGAGTTCAAAATTTGCTAGGTAGAGTTCACATCTACATACATACAAAGAGTACAGTCATAAACCCCTTTGCTATAAACACACAGTTGTATAGCCATCTGCAAGACATGGGATACTCTGACAAAGTGGGAATAGACACTTTTGGCTTATCAGGCCAGAAAGTTTGCATGCTGTCCCTTTCCAGCTCTCCAACCTTGCGTCGCAATGGAGTGGTGAATGGCTCCATTTACAGTTAATCATTTGACAGTTCTAACAATTATTATTAAGAGACTTACATTCATGGAGGATTATAGTGGTAACTGAGTATACATTTAATTTTAAGCAAAGTAATTTTATGGTGGTTTTTTTAGGTCCCTAAAAAGTGAAAAAAATTTCTAATGAAGTTAATGCTTTTCAATCAACTCTAGCAAAATATACTCTTGTAAATGTATATGTAAAATAATTGGTTGTCTTCATGGCTATATTTTTTATCATAAAATTTAAGATCCATCACATTGAAATGTTCTAAATCAGAAGATAGTGTGTTTCTGACAACCCTTGACTGACATATCACTGTTTATCACATCAAAGGACAAAAACACAGCAGGACATAATTCTTTACTATGAGGCTTGGCATCTGAAGCAATAGCTTAATGAAAACTTTTGAAAGTATCACTATGTTGACAGCCTTTGCTTCTAGTGGTTTTTTTTCCTCCCAATCTGAAAAAAGATAATTTCCAAGAAACATGAGTTTCTGCTAGTAAATCAACTGTCACAAGTATCCGCAGCTTCAGATATATCTAAATTCCCCAAGGGTATGCTCAATAAGAAAAAGTCTATTGAGATGTAAGAATGTTTCACATCTGAAGACGCATTAAAAAGTTTCATTTTCAAGAAGTTGCATCCAATGCACGATTACCAACATCACGAATAGCTCAGAAGAATTAATAAATAGCCATAGAAGCTTTCTATGTTGGTGGCCCTATTTTCTGTGTGCACAGACACACCCACTCCCCTCTCCTTCCAGGCCAAGAGTGAATTATGAAACAGGTAACCTGGACTACTGTGATCTTCTAGAAAGACAGAAAAAGAACATGGGAATAAATCAACTGTCCCGCAGGGTATCAGTAAGGATGAAAACCTGCTGATCTTGAAGAGGGCTGCCAGTATGGATAAAAGAATCACTGAAGCTGTAAAGCACTGATGCTGACTAAAGCAAACCAAAATGTCTTCATATGCTTTTTTTCTACCCTTCAAATATTCATTCCTTTTAATTTAATATTTGGTTTGTTTTGGCACAGAACAGCAACATATTTCTACTTATTTATAAGGTAAATTGTCTGCTCAACAAACATATATAGGTTCACAGGATCACCTCAACAGAATACTGGAATTTGACATGCTTCTATTTTTTACAAAGCTATGGTGTCTTCCAGGAGAAATTCTAGTATGATTTGCTAACCTGGATATTCTTAGACATTTATTTCTACTGGGTGGATTAAAGTCTCCATCTTCATAATTGTAAACCATGAGAAATGAGTGGAGAACAACTTCATGAGCTATGCATGAGTAACCAAACTGATGTTGGCCAAAATCCATCTAACAGTACTTTAACAACAGCCAGTAGTAGATGTGTAGGAAGCACTGTAAGAACTAGACAGGTATAGAAAAACATGTCCCTGGGTAACCACTGAATTCGAGATGGTAAAAAAACTTGAGGTTTGTAGACTTTTCAAATCACAGAAGTGCTAACATTGCATTTCATTATAGGTTTGTCATTATTTTCTTACATTTATGTAGTTACATTTGAACCCACATAGAGATTTAGGATTAACAAAATCCTCTACGCCATCTTGTAGCAAAGAGTTTCTTGTAGTAGCATTTATCTTAAATTTGGCACTTGATGTTTTAATCTGATGCTCATTCTTATAAAAGACAGTGAGCAGGTTTACTTCCTCCATATTTCCCATGATTAGACAGAATTCTATCTGATCTTATCTCTATAATTTCCTTATCAAGGCAGAAGGAAAACTTCTCCATTTAACCATTCCTTTAGCAAAGCCTTTCCACATAGATCTGAGGGTCCATAAGGAACTGAATATTCATTAAGGAAACAGCCAATGCTGTGAGACCTTTTCACCCCTACTTTGTTGCAGCACAGTTTCCATTCTCTCCTGGTCACGCTTGATCTTCAGGCAGGAATCCAAAAAGGAATAAGTAATCTTGTACAAGACATCTGTTTTAAAATTGATAGATTATGCCAGCATCAGCTTCAATTAGCACAGCAATGACCCCTCAACAACTTCAAATGTGGTGAAAGCAGTTTCTCTGGGGGTAAAGGAGGAAGAAGAGCATACAATAAAATTTTGGTCACTTCCTTCCAGTAAGATGTGGTCCAAAGTGGACATTGCTTTCAGTCCCTACCCAGGGAATATCTGATAGCACGTTATGGCCCAGTGAAACAAAAATACTTAGCACACTGTTAAGCTGTCCCACAAAAGCATTAACACATTAGACTTCCCTTTTTTCCTAAGAATTTCTCTAATTTGTAAAGGACAAACATTCCCTTGTTGTTATTTTTTGCACTCATTTATGTGTTCTGGGAATAGCCCATGAACAGGTATAATAATTTTGGTTGTTTCAAATCACATATCCAAGTACAAATTTGATATGATTTTTCAAAGCCATTTTGGACCAATGTCCAAATATATTTCATAAGTGCAAAATCTCACACCTGCAAAATGTAATTGCCTGTTTCCCAAATTGCTGACAGATATTCAACTGTATTGAGAACATGCACACATGAATTGAGTCTGCCAGGACCCAAAATCTGCTATTTCAGTAAATTCCATTAATTGATTCAGAACACATTGGAAATTTCAATTTTTCTGAATAATTTCAGGATAACTTGTTGCTGTAATAAACCACGCAAGGACTTAAAGCTGCCTCCCACAGAGGAGGGCAGAAGCCAGTAGCCTAATTCAGCAAGGCTGATCATCCACAGATTGCTAGCTTTTCTTTTGCTCTAAGAGGACTCCCACGGATATATCAAGGGCAGATAGAAAGGATAGAAACTGATTTCTGTCTAGCTGTATCTTGCATGAAATCTCAGCATCTTTTAATGCCAGCTAAACAAGCTTCCAACTGTGAACATCCTCCCAGAAAAGATTCAAAACTCTTTCCAGGCAAAGATGCAGAATATGTGTTTCCAGGAAGTGGGGACAAGAGGGTACACAGAAGTGAACCCTGACATCTGCTTCACATCAGTACGGTGCATAGGACACAGTTTCCTACCCTTCACATGGAAGCAGAAAGCCTGGTACCAATGTTTGGACCATCAGGGAGAAGGAGAATCTTATCAATGCATATAAACACCTGATAGGAGGGAACAAAGAAGAATGAGCCAGACTTTTGTCAGTGATGTCAACTGACAGAGCAAGAGGCAATGGGAACAAATTGAAACACACGAAATTCCATCTGAATAGAAGAAAACGCTTTTTGTACTGTGTGGGTGGTCAAACACTTGAACAGGTTGCCCAATAGAGGTTGAGAGGTCCCCATCTGCAGGTATAGTCAATTGGACACTGTCCTGGGCAACCCATGGTAGCTGATCCTGCTTCAACAAGGGGGGTGGACTAGATGATCTCCAGAGGTCTCTTCCAATCTCAACCATTCTGTGATTCTGTAGTGAAAAAACAGGAAAATAAAACCACCTCTGCTGTTTCGCTCTAATTGTAAAGAAGCCAGGTCCTGTTTCAGTCCCCATCCCTGGTGATGGAGGTCAGCACCAATTAAGCTGCACTGGTGGCATTTAGCCATGTTCAGTGATGTTCATTGCCCACTTTGAGCCAACCAAAGATCTCAGTGGTGAGACAGACCCAGGACTCAATTTAATTTGATAACTCTTGCTTTAAAGTAGGGCCATTCTAAGCAGGACTCAGCGCCACATCAGCATGACTACACAGCCCCAAGACAGCACAGTTTGGTTAAAGCTCACCTGCATCTGTCTATAAAAGATCATGGAAATAATCCTCTAAAGAAAGCCAACTAGGAAAAACTCCTTTTTCCCTTCCTTGTTTTTTTTGTTTCAAGTGGAAGGAGTTATTTGGGGGTGGGGTTTATGTTGGGTTTTGGTTTTTTGGGGTGTTTCTGCAGGGGGAAGAGGGGTTGGATTTCTTTGTGGGTTTGTTTTTTTTTTGGGGGGGGGGGGGGGGGGGAGGGGGCTGGGAGGTGTGTTTAGGGGTTGGTTTGGTTGGGTTTTTTTAAGTATATCTGCCAGTAGAGCCAACAAGCCCTGCTGCATCCCCCCAAGAGTTTCCCTAAGAAGGTGCTCCTGGTTCAAGACTTCTCAATTCAAAGCTATCCTGCCCAGCTAGCTGTAGCCTCCTCACTGGCTTCTGCTACTGCAGAGCTTTACTGCATTTTGTCTGTCTGCAGTCTGCTGCAGAAAATCAGCAATACAGTCGATGACTTAAAATAAGAATGAGCTAGAGCTAATTTATAGCCTGTTTCACACACACCCCCAAAGAGACATAAATGGAGAAAAACAGCTTATAATAACATATAATTTCTTAATATCCCAGACACAAAATGAGGTTTTGTTTTCTTAGTCTGAAAATATATCTTTTTCAAATAGAAAGGAATAAGTTTTAAAAAAGAATTTTAAATCCATTTTTTTTTTATACAATCAGTTAAAACAGACATCTTTAACTATTTATGTATATTATTGTTCTCCTGCACTTGAGGTTTCATTCTCTGTTAGTCAAGAATTAGTCTCCAAAGAGTTTTTGGCCAAAGGTAAAGTGATCCCTTATCCTTCTCTTTCCCCAGTGCCTTCCTGATCACTGCAGCAGCTGGTCAGGTGGTGGCCACAATTAGAATTGTTATACACCTGCAGATCACTCACTGATCCTCTCAAAATATACAGCAAGTGTAGTCCCCACTCAAAGAAAATCATAGCTGTAAATATTTTAGGTCCATGTGTAATTGTTCCATTCTGCTTGTAATGTTTCTCAACATAACCATTTCTCCAAGCAAATGCAAAATAAAATTTGCATGTAAGTATCTATCAAAAGAAAGTAAAAGCCAGCAGTATCTATGCAAATAAAGAATGCCATCAGTCTCCTTTCTGGGTCACTTCAGAGCAGCAATATTTTTTCCTTTAGAAATCTGTTTACAAAACAATTTGAGGATCTGAGGTGCACCTAGATTTGCAAACTATTGCAGCATGGTTGTTATGATAAACCCGGGTTGGCATAATACAGGCTACACAGATTTCACTCTGCGATTCCACATCTGGTCCTACAGCCACTGGCCTCTGGTTTAAGCCTGCCATGCCTCAAGAGAGCTGTGTGTGTTACCTGGTCTTCATGTGTCCCCCCCTTATAGCAAAACCCCATCTACCTGCAACACCAATATTGCCACAGTACAAAGGAAACATTTATGGTAAGCAGCGGTACACATGCCCTCATGACCTGGCAGTCTGCTCTTCCCAGTGATAGCCCAGTAGACTATCCAAAGTCCCATCCAAGAAATCCCCAGGTAAGTCTAAACATCTTCCCTGTAACTGCTCTGTCGAGCAGGAGAAGCAATGTGGATGAAGTTTTGCTTAACTGTTACAGTTATTTTGATGCCCAGATTACAAAAGCAACACTAGCTTTAAATTGGCTAAAACTTTGATACAGTCTCTTTACAGCTAATAAATTGGGTGTTTGTCCATTAACAACCTTGAAGAGCTTTTCAGCTACTTGCTTACAATTTCCCCTACGTCCTGCTATTATCCAGGATATATGAAAGGATTCTCCTTGACTACTGTTTACATCACATTTATTATTGCATGTATTAATTGTTTACTCTAAGGATGCTGATGCAGGAAGAGTTTTTCCTCCCCATTGAAATATAAATTGGCAACCATGGAGAGACAAACAGGGTTAACCTTCCTCTGAAACACTGGAAACTGGCCAAGGTTAAGAATATGACAGAGGTGAGTTGCACTAATTCCACCAGAGGCATTGAACACTGTCAAGCATGAAACTAATCGTCAGCTTTGGGATCAAGACAGGATTTGGGATGAAGAATTGGAGAGTTTGAGACAGTGCAACTAAATAACCACTGAGCTCCAGATAGAGGCAGCAAAGAGCCCGATGAGCAGCTAAAGCAGGAGATGACACGAGGGACAGAAAGAACTATGTAACTTCTGAAAACCTAGCAAGAGATCAGAAAAGGTACTGGAAAAGGAGGAAAGCTTTCAAGCAGAATAATGATAAGGCAAAGATAATTCCACAGCTGACACTACTTGGCAGCAAGGCCAGCTCCCTCAACCGTGTTAAAGCCATAAGCTCTTAGCTTCTGATGAAAGTTTTTCTTCTTTCTGGAATACTATTTTACCACAAATAGTATCTGGAGTTGAAAGGCAAAAAATCTTCCTCCTAGACACCCTACAACTGACTGAAAGTGAAGAGGTTTTCTGAGCACCTGTGCAACTATAGACAGAATTGACTTAGTTGCACCCATTACAGAAACCGAGCATGCAAGTTCTTATGTACATTAACATGCATAAACACATTGCCTTGAAATGCTTGGTTGTTTCATATGACATAAGACCTTATTTACAGTATATAGGGTGTTTTGGTAGGGAAGAGACAGGTACTGGACAATACAGCTTCTAGAATCAAGATTATATCATAGGCTCAGTTTTCATGTAAAAACCAGCATTCTACACAGGCATTCCTTATTTTGTAGGATTCCTTATGTCTCAGTCAATTTAAAAAAGTTAAGAAGGTTGCCTCTTGATTTTCCATGTGTCAGGGTACTGCCGCTGTGTCTTACAACATACACTATTCTAAAACTTCATGCCACAAGTGAGCTATACATGTAATTTTAAACAGCCACCTACTAAAACCTTTATATTACATGTCATCACCATGAGAATCTCCCCTCTAGTGAAGGAGCTTTTCTGTATTCAGGTGCACAGATAAACATAGCCATACATATAGGCTCTCAGAACATTTGTATGCTTTTTATTCTGTATGCTTCTCCTTGGATGGCTGAGTCAAGTATGATGGATTAGCGTTGCTGTGCAAATACAAAGTCATTCAATGATAGTCTGACAGAGGGCATTCGCTTAAAAAAATACTCTGTGAACTGGCATTTTGGGCATTACTGCTTCAAATAAATCAGCTAAAGTGTTTTCTGCAGCTTTTCTCAATAATATTTTGTTAAAACTTCTATGTACCATCTTAAATGTCATCTTGATTAAATGCTGTACCTGATGCCTGAAATTCAAGAGCAGCTGAGGAAGTAGCACAGACAAGTGCTACGTATACCACAGCCAAACTCTGAATGTTATTTCTCCTAGTTAGCTATAGTTTAGCTAATAGAAGTAGCACATGAAAAACCCTGACCGTCACAGCTGTTAGCACTATTAGAAAACTCACTGTTTTATACTACCAAGGTAATGGCTTGAGGAAGCAACCTGAACTGCCAGCTAGAAGTTATACCAATATCTGATGAGGGTTTTAGTGATTATCTGTCTACATTCCTTTTGGCTGTTTCCAAGAAGATGGAAGCGCACTTCTATTTGCATAGATGTTCTTTTCCATTACATTTGAGACAAATACCTACTAAAAATAACAGTTACTCACTGCTTTTGGAATCAGTCACTCAGATGTGAAGCAGCTCTTCAACAAGGTTGACTATGATGAGAACCATTCAAAATATTTTTATCTGAAACACAATGTACCTTGTGGAATCCACAATAGTATGACAACATACACCTCTGTTATTGTCATTTCCATAAGCTCCAGTTTGTCTAATTTTTGAGAGAAGTATAGAAAAAAATCCCACAATGCTCCAGCAGCACAAGTTCTAAAGATAGAGGAATAATAAAAGGACCTTACTCCAGGGTCCCTCTTTTCTTAGTAGCCTACTCCCCTCCCATTACTCATTCTGAGTTTTGGTGAGTTTCCTAAAAGTATATATTTTAGAATCATTGTTCTTCAAAAAACAGTATGGGACATGTTTATGAAATCATGGTAATCTTTACTGGTTAGTATTAGGAGTCTTTTAAAGAACTCGAGACTACCACTTAAGTATCTAATCTTCCATTTTTTACAAAACAGCTGTTGATTACAGCTGGACTAAGCAAAGAGCACATTACTACAGTGAAACTATTTACTAAGAATTTGAGTTAAGACATTTTAACTCAAATATCAAGAATATCCTTATTACAAAAAAATTAACATCTACCTTAGACAAAGGCAGCTATTCTCCTCTCAATTACTCAAGGACAGCCACATTTATGTTACTTTAATTTATGTCCATATAACAGGGAGCATAACGTAGACTGCTCTTTGCAAACCAGCCTGGGATAAGGAGACACACAAATGCAGAGTATACGTGCATCTAATGAAAGTTAGCTCAGAAAGGCGATGTCCACAGTTTAGGTAAAGCGCAGGTGCATACAGCCTATCTTTCGGAGCAGAAGAGAAAGGAGAACCTCTAGTTAAGTGTGAGTGCTACAGTTGTGACCTCCTGACCATCCAGAAGATACCTATGAAGGCTATTCATCCTATATCACCACATGAGCCACTTGAGATAATCATATGACTACAGCTCTCATGGTCTAAGAGCAACACAAACCCCTTTTCAGCATGGAACAGGACAGACATTGCAGTACAGACTCCACGAACAGAAAATGTGTCTCATCCTGCCTGTCAAGTGCACCTGGCCAAGGCCTAGAGGCAATCAAGGAAAGTAAGGCCAACTCCAATGTAGCACGCTCCTGACCCACCACGTGCCTGATGGAGACTTGCTCTGCTTGAAGATGCAGATGAGCAGAACTTGCCCTGTTCTTGGACAAAAATGTTTCTCCCTATGAGACACAGCAATATGTCATGGGCCATTTCAACAGTTTTGCCATGGCTTGGCCTGAGCTAAGATAGTGTGTTATATTCTGCCAAAGTGTGGTAGGTCACTGTGGCCAGTTCATTATCTGAGGTGGTGGTGTTAGATTTCACATCCAGCTAAAAGCTGCTCACAAGTCTTCCTGATTGTTGGTGGAGAAGTACTTTGTTTCTTACAGGAATCAAAGCTTTGCAACAGCCACTGATCACCTCGTTGTTATTAATATTAGTTACTGGTGCCACTGTATTTTGTGTTTTCCTTTTCATATTATCAGTAATTCTGTCTGTCTTCCACTGAAATCCAGATGCTGTACACCTAGCTGCTGCTTTTCCCCAGGCCCTCAGTGGTCTTGGCAGAGAAGAGGCTAGAACAGAAGACAAAGCAGTCATGGGACAGCTATAAGCTCTTTGTATTTGAACCTGAAGTGACTACTGATTTCTTCAAGTAATGGTAGCATATATTAGAGATTTCAGCATATCTAGGTATATAACGGTAATTTTTTTTGTTCACTAGATATTTTTAACATTCAAATTTGTTCCCAAATGTTGCAAGAATGAATGAGTTTTACTAACACTGAAAAACAGAAAAAGTTAGTGAAAACCCTTTGGTTTAAAGCACTACATTTTGACAGGAAAATCTACCTAAAATGTTCAGACAGACATTATATGTTTAAGTTTTCCAATAAAGAATGAAAAGCTCAAATGAAAACTAAAAGCTTCTTAAGAGTGGAAAAAATCTAAATGTTTCAATTAAAAGTAACAAAATTAAGATAATTTATTTTAAGGTTCCCCTCCTCCCCCCCAAAAAAAAAGCAATTTGGAGAAGTAAGCATACATTCCATAAAGCAATCCTCCATCGTCCATTTTTTTGTGGTGAAAAAGGTTGTCAATGAAAAAATTCATTCAGCCCTAAATATTACCATTTGAAACAGTTTCTTGCAAATTTACTAGCCTCACTAGAAGTGTGATTTAAGGTGAATATATTAGAATCAGAAAGGCTCTAGGAATGCGTGATTTGCAATGATATGGTTCTTTTCATGACATCTCATCTCCCAGAAAAAAAAAAAAAACACAAAACCACAAAACACCACACACACTCTCCCAGGAAGCTAACAACAGTTGTCAGCATGGTCCTCGCCTCCACCCCAAGTCAAATGTTTCTCTTTCTTGAAAAGGATCCAGGCAACTGCTAACCACTAGAGTAACAAACAGTGAACTTGAACATGCATAAGCAAATTCTGTAATTTGAGGTGAGATTAATGATGTGTTTTAAAAACACACTTTACTAAATACTTACAAAAAAATGTCTTGGGACAATTTTGAGGTCACCGAGGTAAAGACTGCAATTCAGCACTGCACAGATATGGGTCCTAATTTGATTGCCAGGAAGCCCAAGTGCCAGGCTTCATATGGTTTAATAGCCTTCACTGACAGCAGCTTAGTCACTGAGCTGCTTGTGGCAGCAATGAGTTTTCTAAGTGCCTCTAGCAGAGAATTCAGCTCCACATATTCATTGCATGAAATATGAATATCCACTGTGATGAAGGAACACTCGCAGCAATTCAAAGAAAATGTTCTTTCCCTTTTATGCCCCCAATTGGCTAAATGGGGATCATTCCTCTCTGCATGAACAATTACCAGCCATCTGACAAAGCCTCCAAGATGAACTCAGCTAAAGAAACTGCCTTTATATTCTCACAGACTGAAAGGTGGGAATGTGTGGGACAGCCAGGCCTGCGGAACTTAAACTGGCAATTTAGCTATGGAAACAAGATCACCAAGTGACCAGCAGTGCTACAAGAATAACCAGCACTTGCCACCCATCCTAACTAGTTCTTTGCTCTTGAAAAATACAGAAGACAAATGCATGATTGATAACTGCCCCGATATCTTGAATGAAGTACGCAATGAACAAGTGTCTACTAAATCTAACACCTGAAAAAGCCACATGACAAAAACATCTCCTCCAGCTTCAAATATATAAGCTATTATAGACCACATTCTGGTTGTGCTTATTTTGGCAGATATTAGAGATCTCATCCTGGTATTAGAAATCACATTCTGACCACACTTATTTGTACAGATGTTACGGAAGCTCTTGTACCTTTTGCAAAAAGATTGTTAGAGTAGGAAGCAGTACTACATCATCCCTTCAACGAGGGCAATGGATACATGCTTCCTACTTTCTCTCTGGAATGGAAAGAACACACAGTTTCCCCTCTTTACTGATTTTTTTTTTTTTTTTTTAACATGAGAGATTTCTAGCCCACATCTACTAGCCCTAAAGGTCTAACAATCAGGTCTTCAGGGCAGGCAAGTAGAATTCACAATAACAGAAGAGGCAATGGTCTGATGTTCTTTTCTCAGCTACAGCCTCTGCAGACTTGACTTAGCCACATAAGTCCAGGGAGACTCAAAGCCAGGACGTGAAGAAGGCAGTAAGAGTATCTCCTTCACAAGGTAATATACAAAACATAGAAATCGGACTTCTTACTGGTGTCATGCATCCCATCAATTTTCCTCTCTCTGAGAAGACAGATGAGAGTATAGCACCCATCTGTTGGTCAGTGCTTGGGTGATGACAGACAAGCTAGCTCCCTGGGCTGTTCAAGTAGTGGAAAATAGCCACAGCTTAAAATATTAATGCACAATAGTTCCAATTTGGAACAAGACTGCCAATAAAAATGGAAAGTGTCACAGCATCTTACAGTTTGGACCAGTGATCATTTCATATATTTCATTTACTTAAAGGTGGGATGTCCCGTTAGCACTGTATAACAAGGTGCCAGTATCACGGAAGTACTTGCTCTTTTATCAGCTCTAAGTAGTTTGGAGTTTTCCAAAGACTAGCCCTCAATTAAAAAATTACCTTGCAGACTGCACTTGGGGGAAGTGTCCAGTTCAAATGTTGTACTAGGTGTCTCAATGTGGCATAGGAGATTGCAGAAGGACATAATTTAGGGATTGTATTTCTTTTCCCTCTATTTAAAAAAATTTTACAGTTCAATTTTATGCTAATGAAGTGTCATTACTACAGGCCCAGGAACTTTTACTGTTGAGTCTGGGCAAATGTAATGGGCTGAAACAAAGTATCATGGAAAAACTATGCAAATCACCATGCACAGTAAATCAAGCTAATAGGCAGACTTCAGCTTTCTACCACAAAGGGCGAACATAGCCTGCAGTCAGGAGGAAAAAAGGGACACTAGCACCAAGCAAGGAAGTTTAGTGGCAATCCATTTGCAGAACATAAGTACAGAAATACTAAATATTGGTAGTAGATTCGCCTTTGTAGATGCAAGATTAAGAATCTTACCAAAAAAAATCTCCTTTGAGACTAGTTCGTGCACCTTGTCTGCCCATTTCTAGTGTCTCTACTTCAGCATGCTGACAACGGTAAGAGTTTAAAGAAGGGGGAAACAAAATCATGCAAAACAGCCAGAGAGCTTCACACAAAATATGTATCAAAAAGGAGACCAAAAGGCAAATCAACCAAAATCTGTCAGTACCTACACCATGAAGTGATTTCTGACAACAGACAGACCTTTACCACAGGCCAGAATCATACAGCAAAGCACCACATCTGGAAGCTGAAGCTAGACCGAGTCAGACTAGAAACAAGTTTTCCCTCAAGAGGACAAAAAAAAAAAAATGTAGCATGAACTCTGAATTACTTGAACACCTTTTTTTTTTTTTTAAAGGACATCTTTCCAAGAAGACGTTACATATGATTTAGACACCAAAGACTATTTATTAGATTACCAAATTAAGTTCAAGACATATCTACAGTTGACAATACTAAGTCATTATACTAGTCTCTTACAGTTCTAAAATATAAGACTCATCATTATTTTCCACATTTCACACCAGTTAATGTGGTGCAAGAGTGATATTTACATTATAAGAACTTTTTTCTTAAAAGCATGATCCTTTTCCCATTATGCCTAGGCTAAAGCTTTGGACCATCTCCTTCCTTTGCCTTAACCACTACAAATCCACATCCAAAGTCCAGCTCTCTCTATAGCTGCACAGCAGAAATCCTTGGGTATCCTGATCCTTGAACTCCATCAGGAAGTCCTTCATATACAGAGTTCCACAGAGTATCAACATGAGACCAATACTGGCTCCCTGGAATCAATTTCTCAGGTCCCCTCCATTTTGCCTTGGGCAGCATTCCTTTTTCTTACTTTACAGAAAAAGCACCTTTTGTTTAGGTCAGCCTCCTCTCTTTCCTCCTTTAAGTTTGGCTGTCTGTCAGCTGCCTTCTATCAGCTGCCGGAAGTGTCCACATGCTCACTACTCCAAACCTCCTTAACTTAATGTCTACTCAAAAAAAAAAGCACACACCTCTTCAGAGTATATTGCTACCTACGTGGACTGAGTGTGTAGGTTCAGCTTTTTTAGGACATGGCCCTGGCATTCATACCTGGGTAGCCTACAGTCATATGTCACTAACGTATGTAGGTTAAAATAATTATATAGCCCTCTCCTGTTTTTTAAAATCCTATAACACAAAGAAGTTAAATCATTGAGGGCAGTTACCAAAACATGATGGTTTCTAGAAATTTGTTCCAACAGTTTCAGTCATTTAGAAAGGCTAAACGGTAGAAATACTGTATAACTTTTTATTCCAAAAGAACCATAACAATATGATGTCACTAGGTAAGACAGTTTTGAAAGGTAGGAATTCCATTCAGTTTTCCCTGAAGTCAGTGGAAGTTGAGGAGAAAAAGCTACATGCCTCACAAGACCAGATTATACTTGAATTCTCCTCTTACCTCTGCTCATGTTTTCTGTTGAAAAATGTCATACTGTGCTATCGTTCAGTGATCGGTTTTAAAATTAAAGGTAAAAATGTTAAAACTATCTATCCCATCTATTGTAAGCTCCAGCTATAACAATGCTAGATAAAACACATCTGCTTCTGTACAATACTTTCTTAAAGCTGGCATAGCTTAGGCTTAGCCTTCTCAGATCACAGGTTTACACCTTGAGCAATACCATCTCCTAGTTGCCTTGTGCTTTCTCCCCTCTTTAGGTACGCATGAAGAATTTCAAATCATTGGGAGAGTCAGATGCGTTATGGTGAAATACAAAGCTGTGCAGAAGTCTTATCTGCAAAAGTTTTTCAGGTTTTGTATGGAATATTATGCCATCCTTTTGTTCACTTTTTTTGTTTTGGGGTGGTTTTTTGGGGGTTTTGTGTGTTTTTCGGTTTGGTTTTTTTTTTTTTTAAAGCTTTCTGGGTTGAGCTACAACATAAGTACCACAGTGCCTCAAGTTTCCTGGCTCCCCAGAAGCCTCATTTTGTCTTTCCCCAATTAAATTATATTCTAACTACCCTGAGCTGCCAGAAAGTATCTTCGGGGCAGTTACATCCAGACTGTAAACTCCAGCAGACCTTGGAAATATAATGTTGTCACACCACACTGTCTTGTCTTCATGGACAAAGCCTCAAAGAGTTTAACAGGTGGCAGGCTGCAATACATTCAATCCACAGCCAAGAATTTAGTTGTCTATGAATACCTCCTCCACCTACCACCAGCCACTCACAACAAGATATATGTTCATCAGTGCTGCTCTTCCTGTTCAAAGATGTTTAAGTATACAGGTACAATCCTTTAAGCAGATATGTTTAAAATAACTTAGCGCCTGTCCAGTTCAGTTCATCTGAATTAACATATGAGGTTTTACATACTTAAAGCATGTTTAAAAGAATATACCCTTAAGGGTTTGCAACTATATAGGTGGATTAGTGGTGGACACATACCAAAGCTTTCACATAGCAGAAAATTAAATCACATCCTTTATATCTGGTATTCAGAAAAAGCACCATATTCCTGCCCTGTTCTTTCCCCTCCTGATGTACCCAGTTATGACTGCTGTTTGAGACAGGCAACTGAGCTACAGAGACCTTCATGTGTTTCAGCACGGTCACTTTCATGAGGAGAAGCTAGGCACACATTTTGTTCCAAATCCATAAATCTTTGCCTTAGCTGCCTGAATTAGCTTGTTTGTTGGGATTTGATCTACGCGGCATCCCCCACGATGCTAGTGCCAGTCCCATACTGTGGTCTCAGTATGGGGGTTTTACTTGGACAGCTCAAATCCCACAGGTTGGACACTGCAAACCTCATTCATTCTAAAATCTGTTGTCTGACTTCTGCTAAAAAGAAAATGAACCACAAAAACATACCGCCACCCACAAAACAGGACACTTAAGCCTTTCTAATGTTCATAAAGCCAGCATTACCCTCACAAGAGCTCTGACCTAATATCTAGTTCTGTCTCTCTTCTCCTAAGCTTGTGATAGCTTGTACTGTTGCCTCATTTAGCAATTACTCTGGTTGATCCCTCCTAATACTGACTTTGCAGGTCCAAAAATGAGCCACAAATCATAGAATCATTTTGGTTGGAAAAGACCCTTAAGATCAGAGTCCAACTGTTAACCTAGCACTGCCAAGTCCACCACTAAACCATGTCCCTAAGCACCACACCTACACATCTTTCAAATACCTCCAGGGATGGTGACTCAACCACTTCCCTGGGCAGCCTGTTCCAATGATTGACAACCCTTTTAGTGAAGAAATTTTTCCTAGTACCCAATCTAAACCTCCCCTGGCACAGCTTGAGACCATTTCCTCTTGTCCTATCTCTGGTTACTTCGGCGAAGAGACCAACACCCACCTGGCTACAACCTTCTCTCAGGTAGTTGTAGAGACCAATAAGGTCTCCCCTGAGCCTCCTTTTCTCCAGGCTGAACAACCCCAGTTCCCTCAGCCACTTCTCACAGGACTTGTTCTCTAAACCCTTCACCAGCCTTGTTGCTTTTCTTTGGACATGCTCCAGTACCTCAATGCTTCTCTCATCTATAGCTCCCTGCAAGCTCCATCCTACAACTGCTGAAGCCAAAGGAGTTTGCAATTGACTTCAAAGGCCTGTATCCAAGACCTACTCCTCTTTTCATGTTTGATGCCTCACACAAGGAGATTAGGAAGAGGTTCTACTAACAATCAGGTTGTGTTAGAAGCAATCCTAACATAATGGACAAGCCTCAATCAGCCTCCATGAAGCAACAGCACAAACATGTAACCACAGCTGCTCAGCTAGATCCATCACACAGGTCACATAGGCATGGATATACCTGGAGCTCTCCTCATTTAGTTCTCTGTGACATGGCTCAAAGCCTTCCTGCCACAGCCATGACTAGCCAGTCCTGTACCAGGATTTTCACCTGTCTGAAGTCAGAACTATTTCTCTATTTAACAGTGTTATTCATTGTTAGTTAACATTGCCAATAGCTAAAAGAGATGAAGTTAAAGGACATGCAGAAGTGAACTGTATTATAAAAAAGAAGAAAGGAAAATAGTCTTGCAATTGAAGGGAGAGAGTTCAGAAGTCAACTCGGGTTTTCAAATGACTAAGCAGCAAGCAATAAACTACATTCATATGTATAAAAATATTTACTTATTTCACATAAATAAGTAATATCTATAGTGGCTCAGATATTATGCTGACTGGGGAATTTAAATGCCTAAATAATGTAACCATATTCACTCACATTGAGGCCATGTTGATGAAGATTAAGAGTTTGTTTCTATTGTATTGTGAAGCACAAGCTATGGAGCAACACTGAAACATTACTTTATTTACTAAGAATGAGTTTTAAACTAAAATATCATTCCCATTTGGAAGCACTAGGTCAGTAGTATATATTTATAGAACTGTACCCAAATTAACTACTAGTAATTAAATCTATAAATAAATGGAAAAAATAGATCACATTTGTTTAATTGCTTAAAGCTGGAAGTTAGCAAGTCCAATATATTGCCTATTTTCAGGGAGTTAACACCGATAAAGCGCGCTATGAGGTTAATGTTCTTGATCCTGGCACATTACCACATTTCAACCAACTATCACGACATCATTCATAATACATTAATCTTCTTCTAGGTGCTAACAGGAATTGCTGATTCAGCAGAGAAAGACTAAGTACAGTTTTTTAGATAGACTCGAACAGAGCTGGGGGGGGGGGGGGGGGGGAGAGAGAGAAATCACAGCATTTGGGTTTCAGGGATTTGAATGTCACAATCTTTCTCTTTAATCTGCATCCTACAGCTACATTCCAGGCACAGACGCCTGGAGATGGGACAGCAAAAATTTGAAAACACACACATGCATTCCTGACCAGTAACCCAAAAGCACAAGTCTTGGCCAAGCCAATTTCTAATGTCTTGGACAATCAACATTCAGTCAGTCTTAAAGAAAGATAAAGGAGCCTCCAATTAAGCTGAAGTTTCTGGTGTTACAATTTAAAGTTATTTGGGGTTTTTGTTTGTTTTAAATGGAACAGCTATGCTAGGTAAGGTTAGATACCATAGCAAATCTACTCCGCACTGTAGCCTGTCAGACATGCACTGAAGTAGCAAGATCGCTTTTATGACTTAATGTTCAGGCTGGAATAAGCCCCCAGAGATACTCAGCCATCACGAAAGCTCTGCATGCCATTATGAGAAGAGTGAAAAGCAAATGAACCAGTCATCTGAAGGGCAGATACAGTTAGAAATAATCTACTAAACAAAGGAAGAGAAAGGATCTAATGAGGTTTTGGTAGTAGCAGCCACTGCAGAGCTTCATAAGATAATGAGGAAAAGCAATAACAGGTCAAGAAAAACTTGTTCAGCTGGCAGAAGCTCTCAGGTGCTACAGCTGCAAGACAGAGTAGCTAGAGACACGGAGAGAAGCACATGTTTATTTTCCTTGCAAAGTGAAAATATCCGAATTGGGACGCAGCTTAAAATAAAAGCAACCAATCTGTTAATTGTAAATCACAGTCCCACACAGCTAATAATCTGTGCGCGTCACGCACATAGTCAGGAGTCAAAGGAATATGCTGTTTTCCATGACTCATCAGCAGTGGGCACAGAGACTCTTGTAAACATCATCAAGCCGAGTTTTATTCATTCTGAACTATGCATTAGGGAATTCAGTGGACGCTGTTAAAATTCTTCAAGCAGCAGTCTGGAAAATCATGCTAACAAATAACCTACCTTTGTAATCTGCTGTGCATTGAACATAACAATAAATCACAACAGGCTGTGCATCAATAGGCTATTGGCACAGGCTTTGGAGGCATTCTGAGGACCAAAGCAGAAGGCTGAGTGCCTCCATCCATCCGAGAAGAGCACCAGCAGCCTACTAATACACACCCTGGCCTAGCTAATTGTTATAGCGACATGGCTCATAAATTTCAAATTTTGCATTTTCAAAAATATTTCTCAAAACACTTGAAGGTAACATTCATCTCTCTAAAAACAGTAGATAAGTCATACATTTAAAAAAAAAAAAAAAAGGAAAAACAGGTACTTCTTGTCTTGAGGGCTGATTTTCAGAAGTACTATTAGTTTAGATACTGCTGTTACAGTCAACACTTCAGAGTCTATGCACTTACAGCCCCTGAGACTAGTAATGGCTCTTACTGGGGTGGCAGTTTGTTTTATTTGGGTCCATCCGTCCCGTCCCCCCATCTCCCCAGACAGGGAATAAAACGTGAAAAGCTGAGCTGACTTGCCCAAGGTCACAGAAGAATCTATCGACAGAGACGAACCTGGTTCCCTACATTTCAAACTAGCCACGTAACCAGTGAAAAAGGTAATGGGGATGGATCAGCGAATGTTTCCTAAGCCTTTTATAAACCTTATCTCTTCCCAATACAGCTAGTCTTCTGCTAAAACTGAACACAGAGAAAAAAAGATTGTGGTGACCAAATAAGGGCCAGCTTGGTGAGAGGCAGGAGCTGCATACACCACAGAAACTCTTTGTTCATTTTCTTCATCCTTAAATTCTGACTAAAAAGCTGTATTTCTATTGGGAACATAGAAGCAGAAGCAATGAGGTCTTTAAGGAATGCTATGCAAGAACAAGATTAAAGGCAGAAAATTACAGAAAATGCAAGAGATCAAGCTACTTGCTCCAAAGAGATTCATACACAAGCAAGAAACAACCACCATCCAGTTAACATTGTCAGGGAGTTCTTACACATATAGAATGATGAAGCACATTTGAAACTGGGAATTTTCTGGGTCCTCAGCCATTCTCAATTTTCTTACAACAGGCTGGAAAAGACACAAGAATTCTGCCACGTACAGGCTTGGTCCAGAACTGGCAATGATTTACCCATCTTACCTTCCCTCTGGGAGTCTGAATCTGCTAGGTATCCTTTCTTTGGAGAAAAGAGGGTTTCCACAGAAAATAATAACCTCCACAAGCAACTTTAGAGTAGAGGGAGGCAGGGGATTTCAAGAAGAGGATGCATCTCTGAGGCCTTTTTATTCCCAGGGTTGCTAAGTGGGAAAGTTTATGGAAACAGCTGAGCTGACATTTGTTTAATAAAATCATCTATGGTAGTAAGACAATTATTCTTTTCTGGATCTGCTAGCTCTCAGAAGAGTGCTAGTTTAACTTTAGGATATTGTACTTAAAAGAACCTTGAAAAATATTACAGGGTGAAAGCTACAATTAGCCAAAGAAAGTCTTAATTCCAAACAGAAACAAGAAACTAGCACATTGTATAAATACATTAGATGATGTTATAAAGAAGATTAAAGCAAATCTAGCCATTAATCACAAGACTTGAAAACAAAACAGAGGCCTTAAAAGTATCAGGGAAAGTTTAGTTTAAGTATTAGGAACCTCTCGTAACCACAACTGCAAATAATAAGAAGAGCTACTAAGGAAAATGCTGGAATCACAGTTATGAGCAACAGACTGGACACTTACACATCTTGGAGAGCTTAAGAATAATTAGTTCTGCTTTCCCACAACCACAGAGAGCTGACCACATTGCCTCTCTGCATCTCAACAATGGTACACACAATTGCCTTCCCCCAGAGCTCATCTACTGAGAGAAGTCTTTTATAAAACACTAGGTTCCCCCAGAAAAAAAAAAAAAAAAAGTTGCACAGTGCTACTATCTGCACAGAAGTCTGCACTCAAGCAGAGCAATTCCAGGTTTCAGTAAGATCTTTCAAGCCAAAACACAAAGCAGTATAATTATACTAACACTAGGAAACCATTCTCTTACACCAAAAGATACTCACCAGTGAAAAAACAGTCACCACTAAGCAATCACATTACATTAACATCATTCCATGTTTCAGACCATCTCTCCTACCACACGAGAGTGTTCCCATACAAGAAGCACAATGCTACAATTACAGCTGGATATACTCTGAGAGCTGAATGAATAAGTGCCCTTCATTTAGGCAGAACTTCTGTGGTACTATAACTCAGTTCATTACACGTTTTTATTTATCTCAGTCTGACAAACGGGCAACTGCCTACAGCAGTGAAGAGGGAATCTCCCATGTAATAGATTTTCTAAAATCTGGAATGTATTATGCATACCACATCTCTTCTCCAAAACCAGTGTTTCAACTGGTTTTAGCTTCCACCCATGGCTTCCAAACACATGAGTGCTCAGTAGTATTAAGTTCCTTGATTTTGTCCAGATTTTTAAGTAAAAAACCCACCAAGTTCTCTGCAAACCTAGCTTCACATCTAGAATTGGATGTTACAGTCTTTCAAAAGAAAGAGTGGTTTAGGTCAGGAAGGACATTTGGGTCTATCTTGACTATATCCTGAAGCAAGGACTTCCCAAAAGTTGTTCTTGAATTCTTTTACTATATTTCAACCTTAACTATTTACATTGGCATGATGCAAGACATCTAATCTCATTTCTTGGCACAGGATCTTGGCCCTGTATTTGTGGCAAGATGTTGTTTCTCATACTGTTAAGAATCAGAAGAGGAGAGGCTTTAGGCCACCTTCATAGTTCCTAGATGTGGAGATTAAGAAGAGCATAGTGTCCAGCCCAAAAGCAGAGCAGGCCAAAAGTTATTTCAATTTATTTTGGCCACACATGGACCTAAAGAGCCCACACAAAGTGGAAGAACAGCTGTAGCTTAGATGAATGTGAGCCACACCTCCTCCAAGCACATGGTATCACAGCACTGCTGGTGGCCCTCTGCCACCCACAGGGAATTCCCATGCAGCTGGCTAAGATGGAATTGGTGGGATGAACTGAAGAGATGCCAAATCTTCACTATAAGATAGAAACTATGCTTGTCTCTCAGTCTAAAGTCTTCCAGATTTCCCTCTAACAACACTTCAGGCCACCAGTTTGCTATTTGCTCATCCAGCCATACACACTCTTCAGTTACTTTTCTGTCTGTCTACTTTTTTAGGGCATTTTGCTCATTTGTCTCCATGACAGAATACGTAGTCCCTTTAGGTGGTATATCAAGCTCCAAGATCTATGAAAAGTTTTCCACAAAACAAGTTGTAGAAAAAAAACATGTTCAGTTCCTCTCACTGGACTTGTTGGATCACCACTGCAGTTCACAGAATCTGATCAGATGCTCCTCTCCATCACCACTAATGTATTTTATCGCTAGCACAAGCTGACCTCTACATCAAGGAAACTGGAGAGGTAGCTAACTCTCCTCCTGACCTTGCCCAGTTTACAAAACAATCATTCCAGAGGCTGAGCCAGCTGAACCAGCTAGGAAAGAAAAGCATAAGGTAGATGGGAACCTCTTTCATGGCTCAGTATCACTAACTTTACATAATTAACAGGAAAAGGAATGAGGAGGAGACAATTAAGGTGTCTCCTTTACCCCATTTCCCTCATCTTTTCTTTGCCTTTCTCTCCATTCCCTCTCGGTTAATTTCTCAATATTTTTCTGCTTGTTGCATCTTTTGCAACAGCAAAATAAAGCTACACTGAAGATTTTTAGATGCATCTATGTTTCTACTAAGTTGCTGAATCTTACACGTTGGTGTCATTTACTTGTAGTAGGCAGTTGCTCCATCATCAACAAATGCCACTTCTGGGGGACATGGCAGAGTGCAAGAAAAATGCTTTCCTCCTGTGAGCCAGCAGCTTCACAGTCAGGGTGGAGACAGCTAAAGTGGGGCAACCACAAGCAGTCTTTGTAAGACTAGATACTGCCTCTTTAATGATGCTATGGGCTTCATTCACTATGACGTGAGGAGGCATTTGGTAAAAGAGAGGTCTGCCTCTCCCTGCACCAGAGCATAAAGACGCTCAGACCGTTTGCTGGGAGAAATCAAGATAGAGGAGTTGGCTCTTACTTCAGAAGCTGAACTGCTTGTTATATTGAAACACACAGAGGACTGGAAATCGGGTAGCAATAGCATCTTGGAGAAGGACTACTGGTTATTATCCTTCATCGTTATGCTTAGCCATCTAGTTTATTCTCTTTAGGATAAAAAAAAAAAAATCTAAGCATCTTTGAAAATATTCCCAGTAAAATACCCCAAATGCAGCAAGAACTTCTTCCAGGAAAAAACTCTCTAATGTATAGTGCAAACCTTTCTCCCCAGTGTAACAGGGTTCATGATGCAAAAAATAGTCAGCCCTGTAGTAAACACATAGGAAGATTTAATCCCAGCCAGCTGCTGTGATTCTGAAATTATACAAGCAGAAACTTCTGAATCGATTCCCTCTTTCCTTCATCTGGCAGCATGTGGAAGTTTCACTCAAACCTGTTAGATGGCTCCAGGCCTCCCAGCGCATTCTAAAATGGTACTTCTTCCTAATCTCTTGAGTTTTAAAGCCCAACAGTCTCCCCCTCAGCCTAGGGAGCCCGAGGCAGGTGCAAAGCAGTCTTGATTTTGCTGTAAGGCAACATCCTTCTATGCTTTCTCACGAAATGCCAGCATTCATTATGCATTCACCCACTACGTATGAAAGGTAACAGGATTATTGCCTGTGACCCTTAAGGGCATCAGGGAGCAATACAAATTTAACTGTCATTAAGCTACAAGTAGCTCTTGTACCAAAAGAAGTTCAGAACTCCTCCGCCAATTAGCCTTCTATCCTCGAAGCCTACACACAAACCTACACGTATCTTAGCTGTGTAGTGGAAAGAAAAAGATCTGTTTTGGAAGACCTGATGCTCTTGAGTTGAACACAGAAGGTCGTCAGACAATGTCTCTGCTCATTTTACTGACTTGTCTACCTTCAGAAAAAAAAAAAACAGTAAGGATGCTGGCTTCTAGGCTAAACGAAAGCACTTACGATCCTCATTCGCCGCAGTATGATTCTCATACTCATAAGGGAATTCAGTGTTTCATGAAATAGGAACAGTTCTTTCCCATTGCTCCCTACTTATGTTGCATTTGAGGGCAATCAAGTCTGGGCCCAGCACTGATGAGTCCTGAACATAAATAAGCTCTAGAGCCACATGTCAGAGATACAATAAGCAGGCAGGGAAGCACAAGTGACTGGGAAAGCATCTGATCAGAATCAACCTGTGCTACTACCAAGCAGACTCATCTGCAAGCTGTTGTTGCACATGCAGTACTTGCTCAGAACAGCGGGCCCATGTGGCTAAATGATATTAAACACACAGGCAACATTCTCATACAAGCCTGCCTAACCCTGTTGCCCCCTTGTTCACATTGTAAGTAAATCCTCTCATATGTTTCTTTCAGCACTAACCCTTTACTGACAGAAAATTAGTGTGTTTATAGACGCAGTGCCACTAACCACTGCAAAAATGACTACAAATTCCAAGTCTGTGTTGAAGGTGAATTACAGCATAGAGATGAGCCACAAGCATGGACGAGGACAAGATGGACAAAGACAAGACTTCACCCAACCACCAAGTTCCACCACAGTTATTAAACCAGGGATGGACACAGATTACACCTACATAATGCTGATACTTGTCATCAGCAAGGAGGTGAATCCCCGCAATTTTGCTGGCACCTCACTTATGGAAAGAAGGAACAGAAAACTTTTTTTTTTTATAAAAAAGTGATCAACAGTCAGGTAATCTGCTGCATAAGCCTTTTATTTGAGCTCCAAGTTTGGCACTTCAACAGTTCTGTTCTTATACAATCTCTTTTTTTCTGGCCATAAGCATCATCCTGACAGAGGCAGACCTCACACGCAACCAAAACGTCATGTTGGCCATTTCTGAGGCCACTTCAGTATCTCCCAGCAAGTGCCCTAGAAAACGGATCCCACGCAAGTCCTTTTTGTCCCATTTTTCCCATATCCTCTGCTTCCACCTCCTTGTTTTTGTCAGAGTTTAGACATACTACAAAAAATAAAATCACATTTTAAAGTAAAATTCTAAATGTGCAATGCTCTAAGCTGCAGTTTAATCCTACTAAGGAAGGTTATTATTCTCAGTAATTCAACTTAAAGTTTTGCTCTTGCCAGAGAACTGAACAACTGAATGGCAGGTTTTTTCTTTCTTGCCAAAGACCAATTACAGCAAGGTTTTACTAATACAATTTAAGCCTCCATGCCCCCTTTACGTTTTTCATGCTGGGAATATCGTATGTTTTGATAGCTTTGTATTATGCAGTTTTCACGGCTGGAGATTTCAAACACTGTGATTGTCCTGCCAGGAATCACATAGGGGGCTTTCCTTTAGAAATTCAGCTGCTATGATTGTCCTGCCAGGACTCATATAGCTGTGTCCTGATGTGGAATGCCCTACAATTTTACAACACTAAGAATTTAACTCGTATGTTTACCTTGAGAGGAATATGGGAACACCAGCAGTGAACTATTTCACTCTGACTTGTCCGAGTTCCAGGATGTGATTTCACCTCACTTTGCAAGGTTTGTGCCAATTAGCAGGCACTGAGGGACCTCCTTTCTGAGTAGGCACATAACAGCTCAGAGGGGATTCAGTTTGTTTTTCCAAGCAAGTTATTTACATGACATTCTCTTACAGTGCCTCAAGCTTCAGCTCCCTTCTCAGAGCAGCCAAGGCATTTGCCCGAGTGAAGATCCTGGAGACAAGTCTGAATTGCACTTCTTCTGCTCCTCTGATTCTAGGTGCCACCACACTGGGCCATAAGGAACACATCCCAAGCAAGCTGGATTGCACACAAAAAAAAAAATAGTGCCTGCAATTTAGGGCCCTGCTGCAACAAGTCAGCACATCAACAGGCTTAACCAAACTCTCTCCTCCCAGTGCAGAGCAGCATTGCACTAAACACCTGCAGTTAAAGTTAGATGAAGTGCCTTTGTAATGGGGGACAAAGAGAAGCAGAAGCCAAGGGAACAGCAGTTGTTGTTGCTATGTACACTGATTTCCAATTACTATGGGAAGGGAAACATTCTCCCGAATGGAAGGAGATGTAGTGTTAGGACACTCACTTTTCAATTCCTTGCATTTTGAGAGTAAGACAGATATCTCACATACATCTCCTATGACCAAAAAGCAACTTAAAAGTTTTTGTGTATTTTTTCTATCTAGCAACTTAGTTACCTTTTAAAAAGGGACTGTGATTCCTCTGGCTGTATCTGCACCATGGGATACCTCGCTACCATCTGCTCTTTGATGAGACAGTGCTGACTTGAGCCAGCTAGAGGGAATTCCCATCTAGAGAAGACACCTGCCCAACAGTTACTGCCCCTTTGTACAGTCTGCTTCACAGAGACTGGACACATCTGCTTTTTTCTGACACAATGCATCCATGGGAACGGAAAACCCTAATATTTTCCATTTCAAACTGACTCATTAGGTCCATACAACACAAAGCATACTTAATGGTGAAGGAGTAAAAGTTTATTCTGCAAAACAAAAATTAGACTTACCGCTGCAAGTTGCAAGTAAACGAAAGACCACAAGCAAAACAAATGTAAAACACAACTTTAAGCTAGACTTATCAGCAGGAATCCTTCCCAACTTTAAGTGCCCTTCCTCCAGCTCCTCTGGAGTGAGAGCTCAGACCACCATATCCCAACCAGGCTGTGCACTCAGCTTCCTTGTACAGTCCCTCAGGAAAACTGGGGAGGAGGAGCGGGGTAGATTTTGCATTCAAACCCAAATGTCCAATCTTCTGGAACCACGCACCATAGACACCCAAAGCTGACTTCCTAAGTCTCACCTGGCCTCTGGGTACTGGAAGAGTCAGCCATCAATGGCTCTTTTGGAAATTAGTCACAGTTGACAGTTTAGAAGGATTTTCTTTTTGCTCCTGCCTGTCCCACCAGTAGCTGCCTACGTTACTCACATGGAGTTGTGGCTCCCAATATAGTCATATAAAAATATTACACAAAAGATATACAAATATATTGTCAACCTCATGATTAGCTGATTTTTAGGGACACTACATGTGACACCACAACCAGCAAAGAGACTCAAGTTACTTGGCCAGAGGCAATTCCCCACTTCCTTATCTTCCTATAAAATTCAAAATCATGAGCTTGATTACAGCTTTTACTACAAACATAGAAATCTTCTGCATCACCTAGTTTTTCAGCATAGGTCTACCTGACAGACAGCTACTTGGTCTGTCTGGTGGCCTGCAAGTGTTCCAGTTGCTTATAGAACGTGAGCTTAGAACCTCAAGAGGAGCTTACGTGTGTAGGAGATAAAGCTTGTCAAGAAACAGAATGTAAGTCATGAATATTTTTGCAGTCATTAAAGGTGACAATACACCATGATTTTCATACTTTTAAAAGTACTTTTTAACTACACTCTCCCCCCCCCCCCCCCCCCCCAAAAAAAGAGATTTTTTCTTCCCTTCTCAGAAAAGGTCATAAATTATGAAACAGACTTAAAACCAAATCTGTCTGCTTTTATAGGTTGTTTAAAGTAGTAACGGATTTTCTGGCATATGACCATCAGCTCAGAATACATCTTTGACTATAACTGTTGAGAAATCTTGCCTATCATAGCAGTATTGTCAATTTATTGATAGTACACATGAAGAAACAGGACATTTGAGTACAGGGTAAGATAATCAAAGATGTTATTTGTAGTCCTTTCAAATGTTTGGAGTTTTTTTGGTTGGTTGTTGTGTTTTCCACCCCCCACCCCCTGTCCAGCATACAGAAACAAGCGATAATGCTTTAGTTCTATTTAACTATTTAAACTTTCAAAATTTCTTCTGCAATATTCTCCTCTGCAAATTTACTCATCTACAATGCAGATTCATGCAGATCCTGCCATCCTCAAGAGTCTGCCAGTTCTAAGTGAGGTAATATATTTGTCTAAGCTAGGTTACACCAAGACTTTTCCTTTCAAGACACCCTTCAGTGCTTCCAGAATGGAAAGTTTAAGGCTTCCTGAATAAATCTTAAAATGAGGAACCTTAGTGACAAACAGTTTGGCTAAGAACCATCAGATCATTCGCCTACAAAATTTCATTTGCATTTTATTCACAAAAAAATTCCTCTAAATGAAAAATGTAATTAAATGGCATCCAGATCACTTCTAGGTATTGTACTACATATTACAGATAGGAAGCAGATAATCTAATCTTATTTATTAGAGGTACGCAGGTCATAAAATGCTTGCTAGCTGCTCTCAACCCAAGTCATTTTATTCAGCAATTAAATAACATCTGAAGAAGGACTTCCAGAAATGCCACTTCAGCCCCAATTAATCAAGCCTCGCTCTAAAGCACTGTATGTCATTCAGGGGGGCAGAGCGCCCAGAATGTCAGGAGGTGTAGAGAAGGACCATGCACAGGCACCGTGGGTAAGGAAACTATTCCTTCAGAGCAGCAAAAAACTGCTCTTGTGGAATAACATCAGTGTGCCAATATGCTTAAGATTTTAGTTGGCATCACTGTACTGTCTCACCTCCCTGGGCACATGGTGACCTTCATAGGCACACAACCCACCGCGCTGCTGTTCACGTACATATTACAAGAATATGCACCTCAGTTCACAGCGCTACTCAAAGACACTTCAAATTATGCACAGCAAATTCAGGAAGTACCTGCTATTATTTGTAATAAGAACACACATTCTTGCAGCACTGAATGTTCGCCTCTTTCAATTATTTGTCACATTACAAGAACATAGCTCATGACTAAGCTTAATGATTGAAAGGGACTATTTGTACTGCTTTACATGTAGTATATTTCCCAGCATCACGCTGTCTGGCTTCTTCTACAAAAACCTGAATGGGAATCTCTCCTATTATAGGGATGTGTGATACGTTGTAGCTTCATTTCCAATCACACAGGGACACCTATACGTAGAGTTGTGAGCACAGGTTTGTTTAGACCCTAAACAAAATGAAACTGTTTGAGAACTTCAATGAAGAATGGCATGAACTTCAGTAAAGATTTACATTTGAGCTCTCCAGCTTTGAATTTCCTCTGAACTGTGCTATTGCAGGTACTATGCTAGATAAAGCATTCAGGAACTTTTGCACCGAAATCACTTTGCAAAGCATTAGCCGCCCCCTCCTCCAACATCTGAGCTATCACTAAACTACAATGGGGGAGCAATGAAGGAGGAAATAAACACTCTGGTGCATTGCAAATACCATCTCCCTTTGCAACAGCCCCAAGCAACACAGAGTCCATGGTCTGCCAGTAGGCTAGAAGGAACAATTGGAAATTATTCAAATAATTACTTCTAAATTTACAGTCAATAAGATAATTAAGCAACATAACACCCAAATAACCCCTTGAAGTACATAGCCAGAATTATCAGCAAATACTAAGTTTTTGAAAGACAGGGTCTTTACATCAGGAATGGCCCATCTAATGGAAAAGAAAGAATATACACTTCAGAAATTACTACTTTTGTATATTGATAATATTTGACAATAAACAGCAGTACTGCAATAATTTTATATATATATAAATACATTTGCTCAAAAGCAGATAAAAAAACTATAACCTTTTGTCTGAGTCAGCTTTCTCATTTTCAGAGGAAGTTTGGCATTGTGGTGGGGTTTTTTTTTTGACATTAGTAGTATAAGAGGTCAAATTCACTGCCTTCATAATAACAACACAGACAGAGCTAAGTTCCTCTTTTTATCTTCCTGAAGGCACAAGAACTTTCCTAGGGGCATAAATTATAGGATGGCTGGATTCTTTTATCACAGTGCTGTCAGTTGAAGCCTTCACCATTACCCTTTTATGCTCCAACTCCTCTTCAGTTCCCTTGTTTTCACAAGGCAAAGTGCTTAACTTTTTTATTTTAAAGCCTAATAATGGCTAAATACTTCTTTCTGCTGCTATAATTGCAACCTTCATCTCTTCCAATCTGTTGTTTATCCATATGTTCATTTTACATACTCTTTTGCCAACCTTGCCTCTTCAATCTCAGATCTGTCACAGCCTTTTCTAAAAGATTTTTTGTGCTGTGTTGGGGACAAAAAACGTATTGCTCATTTACCTATCTGTTCCAGTGCCTAGGGGTCTTCCCTCAGTGCTGACATCACTGTTTCTAGCACAGGGGCTTGGGCCCAAATTAAAAGGAATGCTCATGCATTCAGATTAATTGCATTCAGGCTAGCAGTCTATCATCTTTACCAGAGCAACAGATGAGAACGTAGAAATGCTCTGGCACCAAGAACATCCTCCCCTTTGTCCTTGCTACGCACTCTAGCCTAGTGCTCAGAAGCTATGACAAGCAATAGCACTTGGTGCTGTTTTACATGTTATTGTCTTGCCTGGTCTTATTTGCCACAATACACATTGCTGAGTTTCAGATGCTTCTCTTTTCTGCCTCTGGACTCTTATCCTGTGCTATTTGGGATTCTCTGCAATTTTCATGTTATTTAAAAAAAAAAAAAAAAAATCACCAAACCACTATCTCCCTGACCTTCAGTGCAAACTAAATTACTCTTCTGCTTGGTTAGTGCCAAGTAATAACAGTGGTAACTGCTAGTTCTTGGTCTTTCAGTAGCTGTATTTGAGTAGGCGGCCCTAAAAAACTGCCATCATCCAATTTCTTTCCATAGTTGAGGTAATCCAGTAGTTTCTCAGTACATACAGATACGTTCACTTTGCATACTCAGCTACTCAAGCAGATGCCATAATTTGAAGAGCTATGCGATAAGATACTAATGCTATTTATTCACAGGGAATAGCATCTGGCCCTGGGGACTGAAGATCCCCATGTATGACTTTGGGGACAGGGAGACTAGAAGGACTTTTAGTCCAAAATTCAAATGCCAGTAGAAGCCTCCAACAAGCATCTAAAGGTTGCATACTTCTGCCACAAATCTAAAGTTTTTACAGCTTTCCATAAAATTTTTTTTTTTCTCTCCAAATACTGGCAAACCTCACTTCTCTATTTAGTAGATCTTCTAGAACAATTAAGGTCTTGTAATTAAACTCACTGGGCCATGATTTTCATGTCCTTTTTGTCTTTCCTGCAAGTAAGTATATTTGTCCTTTTGAAACCCCACCTGTCCTCCAAGTTCTCCAAATTAACTGAAAATGTATCAAATTAACCAGTTCACTGAGCACACCATGTTAAATTTCATTTGTCTGCTGATTTGAATATGCTCAGATTCTCTGGAAATTCTTTAACAAGCATTTTCCTGATCTGTGACTTTCCCTTCCTTCCTGTCAGCTTCATCAAAACTCCTACTGTGTTCATTTCCAAAATGAATGTTGAGGCAAAGATAACTGCTAAGCACTTCAACCTCCAGAAGTTACTCCAAAGGACAAACTGGACATGTGCTTCCATCATCATGAAAGTCAGCCTGTTGCTTACATAAAAATACACATATTTATTCCTCACCCCCACTCCGCAAACAGCAGCTGGTGACTGACAAGAAACAGGTACAACTTCCGTAGAGCCACCAGGTTTTGTTTAGTTGCATTACCAGCTTTCATAGCCTAGTTCTTCACTACAATGACCCTTCAGTGAAATACAAACCACATGTCCATCTATAACTGTGATCATAAAGCTGCTACTGGTTAGCTGACACTTAGGCCTGTTAGTTGTATGAGGTCCTCAGATGGTTTCCTGGAGTTACTAATGTGTTTAGCTCTGGAAAAGTGCTTAAATACAGTTGAGATCTATATTTTTTTCAGTTTCCTTTTTATGTACTCCTTCCCAGTTCATACCTGTTCTTAGTTCAAAGGACTCTGATGGACCATTATTAAGCTTAATTGTAAAAATACCATCAGTTTATTGAAATGCTTCACTGTTGTGATCTTATCAGCACTTTCTCTCTCAAGAAAGTCTTTCAAAGATAAATATATCAGAATATAAAGACAGCCATAATCTTAATAAAGCACCATACATCAAGAGAACAGCACTATCCTGTCAAGCAAACAATCTCATCAAAATTCTGTCAAACCATTTTGATAAAGGAGAAAAAAGTACCTCAAGTATATCAGAGTGCAACTGCATTTGTATATCAATGACAGCATGTCCTGAACAGTATAAACAGGACTACTGCCGTACTACAATAAACAATATTTCTGTTGCAAAAGAAGAAAACCTCTCTCATACTGCTTCCTGAAAGTAGGACAAAGCAGAAACCAACAGCCTTGTGTCTGAAATAATTTCTCATTTAAGGGGAAAAATTTGCCAATAGCTTCCCGAGAATTCAAATACATTTACAGTCATGTAATCATAAATTAGGTAGTCCAAAACCGACGGTAATTAAATGAACAATTTCTGTACAGAGCATGATGTTATATGGTACAGAGCATCCCTTTGGCCAGTCTGGGCCAGCTGTCCTGGCTGTGCTCTCCCAGCTTCTTGTGCACCTGGCAGGGCGTGGGAAGCTGGGAAGTCCTTGACTTGGCGTAGACACTACAACTACCTGGCAACAACTAACATCAGTGTGTTATCAACATTATTCTCATCCTAAATCCAAAACACAGCACTATACCAGCTACTAGAAAGAAAGTTAACTATCTCGGCCAAAACCAGGACAATGTTTTAAGCACCAGCAAAGTATTTCAGCCACACAACTATTTTTCTCTGAAAAGCTTATTTTTTGTAGACAACTGAACAGGAATAGCAATGCTAATGAAAAAAGTCAGCATGAAATCCTGATAAACTTTTGGCTTGAGTAGTTTTGGAAATGCCTGGGAAATTATACCAATTGTACTTCTCTAACTTTTGTTTTCTTTTCCCAGAATACCTGCATTGCACTACCATCTTTTCCCTCTTTGTTTTGGTAGTTGGAAAGTATAATGAAAGCAACAGCTGAAGACTACTAGACTTACTTAACTGAAAGCAAAGTCTGAGTTTTTCATTAAGAAACTGACACACCACCCCCCCCAAAAAACAAATCTTTTCCATAAACTTACCAAAAAATGAGTAGAACCACAAAGCCCACCACCAAATAGGAAATGCTGCCACAGAATTTATCATTAAAGTGTTCCTGTTAATGAGAAGGTAATGTTTCGTTACATTGTTCCTATAGCCTACAGGAAAGCTAGAGAGGAACTGTTTACAAGGGCATGTAGTGATAGGACAAGAAGTGATGGCTTCAAACAGAAATTTAGATTAGATGTTAGAAAGAAATTCTTCCCTGTGAGGGTGGTGAGGCACTGGAACAGGTTGCCCAGAGAGGTTGTGGAGGCCCCATCCCTGGCAGTGTTCAAGGCCAGGTTGGATGGGGCTTTGGGCAACGTGGTCTAGTGGAGGGCGTCCCTGCCTACGGCAGGGGGGTTGGAACTAGAGGATCTTTGAGGTCCCTTCCTACCCAAACCATTCTATGATTCTATAGAGCACATGCTTCAGCACAAACTAATGCTTTTGTACTCATTCACCTCATGACAGGATCTATGTAGCCATTACTCAGCCTGCATTTCGGGATTACAATGTTGAGATTGATCTCCTTGGAGAAGATCCTATTAAAATCAATAGCAAACCCTTACCAACTACAGCAGAGAAGTATTTATTTCTTGTTTTTAGAAAACTGTCAACTTTTTTTATAATGCCAGATTCCATCCTGATGCAACACACTCTTCCAACTTTGCAATTCATTAACAACTAAATACTCAAATTCCCATTTCTGCAGCCAACGGCCAACAGTTACACTTCATTGAAATAGCACAATATTTAGCAAAAATATTCGGGGGGGGGGGGGGGAGGCGTGTGTGGGAGTAATGGTGTTCAAAGAAAAATTACAAAAGCCTATTAAATAAAGTACCTACCTTATACACATATTTAGAAACTAATGTTTAAGACACTATAGTCATGTTGTCATTACTCTTAATGGTCCTTCTTTATGCTTATATTTAAAAATGAAGTCTATGATCCTTGCTGCAAATAAAGGCAAACAATGTTCAAAGGTAACAGAAATATTTGCAGATAATTGTAAAAGAAGTTGAGGATGTACATCAGTTCTTATTTCTTTAAATACTACTTACGGCACAGAAATTACTACTCAGCTGAGCTTTGATGCAGTGAGTAACTACTATCCCCAACTACATACTGTTCTCATTAAGATATATACATATAACAATCGCTTTTCAGGCTCTTTAGAGAGGTTTTTGTTAGCTAACTCACGTTAAACTAAGCACTGCCTTTTCTCTGGTAGGCTTTTACCATGTATTAAGAGTCCACATATTTGCTCACATGATAAAAACAAGGTTTTGTTTCCTATTATTCCTTTCATATTAAGCCTCACATTTTGTCATTATCAATATACCATTTTACTATATTGATCAGGAAAGGGACCCAAAAATTCCCCTTCCTTAGAACACAGAGTTCTTTTTTTCCCCTTTATGCATTAGTTAACTAAACAGCCTGTTAACCAACTGCTAATCTCCTGTGACAGTGTGACAGTCTCCCATGAGCTGGATAGGTGCGCATACAGTATGACTAATTACAGTACAGCGTTAGCACGATGGAGAGAAAGTAAGCAGACATCAGAGGCTGAGCAATCTGAAGCTGATTCACTGTGATTCCTAGAGCCCTGCTGTACAAAACACTAAGTACACAGGGCATTAGGCAGATGTCAGATAATCTTTTCAGCCATATAGCCACTTGCATGAATTTAAGACTGGGAAGTCAGAGCTGCAGCAGGCACACACAAACTGCAGAGAGCTACAGTGACGTGCGTATTATCAAAGATCGTCTTTCTAAAGCTGTCTGGATAGTTTTCCTAGGTCAAGAGTTTCATTACAAAGGACAACTGTGCCAGCCCTAACTGGCACTGCCTCTGAGTGAATATAGATAAATGCTCTTGGGAAAAGGGTGAGTTGCTTATAATCTCCCATTATTCATAGATGCTTTACCAGCTGGCAGCAATGGATTAACACATATTCACAGCTAAAACTGATCTTTAGGATTCACTGAGGTGAAAACAAAGGGATCAGCCATGGATTTCTGACTCCCCTGCATCTACAAGTTAAATATACTTAATAGCAGCTGTGCTAACATACTGAGCCCAGCTACAGCCTCCCCTCATTACACTTGATCATGATCAGTCATTCAGCTGCAATAACTGAAAGGTTTAATTGGTAAGAACAAGGGCCAAAGGGGTTTAGGTTGTGGTTTTTAATAGCTAAAGGTTAAAACACGAGAGAAGCATAACCAGTGGATCTCTGTATTTTATGCTTGCATATTTTATACTAAAACCCATTGTTTACAAATAACAGTCCCTCTCTACCAACCCAAAGGCCCTGAAATACTGGAGAGAGAACTGCATTTGTTCTGAAACTCAGCTCCGGGCTCAGTGGAGGAAGGGGAGAGGAGGAAACACCCCACACACTTCTGAACAAGCTATTACAGAACATAAGCCTTTGAATCCCCATAAACTGAGCTGGGACTTTAGCACAGGTCAGTCCCATCTGGGCTAGGAGCTCTCATTTTAAAAAACCCAACCAAAAAAAACCCTGATTTGATAAGGCAGATCTTTTTATACTATTTCACAGACAAATACTTAAAGCATAGGAAGCAATCTTTGTATAGTATATGAATTAGCCTGCTTTCAGGAAAGAATACTGTAAACTTTATTCTTTAATTATTCTCTTTGACAAGGCCAATCTCCAAGGAACATTTAAACATGGATCTGTGTTACAAAGGCAACATACTGTAGAGGTAGCAAATTAATAGGGTTTTTCATTGCTAAACTACTAATTGATATGGAATAAGAATGGGAATTGAAATATGATTGACCATAGCAGTCTTGCAAAACAGCCACAGAATGTTTTAAATTCCTAGTCAATTAAGAATAACATAAATTACATTTACAATAAGAGAAGCTACTACTTTATGATATTCACATATGAGAATCTGAACATTAATCGACATTAAATGGAAGCATGCCAAAAATAGTAGTATAAAGAAAGATAATTTCAGGCATTCACAAAATCATAAGTAGGCCCCACAAAACAACCAGATTAGCTTTAAACTCATAAGACTTTTCAACCTGAACAATTTAAGATATTTTTCATGGTACAATGGCACAGAAGGCCTTAAAGATTGAGTTTTTAAGTTTTCACCACTAGAAATACAGTTTGTGAATAAAGCCTAGGATCCCCTAGTCTTCACTAGAATGAGTGCTTTTGCATTGCTCTAGTGGGACAGGACTTGGGCCTTTCACTTAAATTAAGGCTCCCATAAGCATGATCAAATTTATATTCCCAGTGGCCATCTCGTTGGCTTCCATCTTGGCACTTTTAAAGAGCTGACCAAGCATACAATTGCCAATCGCCATTACTCCTGCTAAACTTCACCAGCAGTCACACAACACTTTAGGTACTTACCCGGCATAACACCAAAGGTTGCTTCTGCCATTAGTTGCAGTAGCAGGAGGCTTCTGCTCTACACTCTTCATCTTCACAGCAGAGTCCCTCTTTTCATAGGCAAAATGCAGACATTAAAGTTCAGCAGCCCAGAACCCCATCACAGGCTCTCCAAAAGTACCTCAGCAAGGCCTAAGCCTTCAGCTCTCCAAAGATCTACAGCCCCCATAGACAAACAAGCTCCCACTCAGGCTCCAGCCCTGCCAGAATTCCTTTCTACCCTTTTCTTCAAACACAGCCTTGTTTAATCTCAACAAAGGCAATCAAGGAGGAACAGGATACAGGTTATTGCTCATCAAGCAGTACACATACACCTGTTTTACCTAATGCTCAATCAGGCTCAGCTGGTACAAAGAATAGTAGAAGGCAGGGCAACTCACTGGCTACTGAGCCTCTTTGCTACCATACCAGCACCTCAACACAAATGCAATAAAAAGAACCAATGAACTTATGCAATATTCATAAAATAACACATGGATCACCTACTTTTCCCACATTTAACATGTCATCATCTATGAAAAAATAAGCATTGACTCTTAACTGTAACTGTGCAGTAGATTGAAGCAGACCAGGGAGAGCTGAGTAATGGAGGGAATGAAAGCCTTTGTATTTCAGCTCCTCTCAGTGAGTTTGTTAACAAAATAGAATATGAAGGTCTATACTCCACAGTTTATAACAGTCCCCATAATGAAATCTTCATAAATAGCATTAACATAATTGCAGACTATTGACCAGAAGAAGTTTAGGATTAATCTGGCATGGGTGGATAAAGAAGTGCTTCTAATCTTCACAGGATGTAATTCCATCAGGTCACACTCCCTAAAAAGTTAATTGGATCATAGGATATCAAGGACATAACAAGAAATTGTCTCCTCCCCTCTGGTGTCAATGCAGAATTATTTCTTACAGCATATTCTCAGTAGTTTTAAATTAACCTGGCAATGGGATCCAGAGCTTCACAGCCTTCACTGATAAAAAGAAAAATAACAGAAGTGGGCTTAAATTTCCCTTTGCTCAGTTTCATCTCCTAATAGTAGCCTTTCAATATCTATAAGGCAGTTATCAAGAAGATGAAGCCAAGACTCCTTTCAGAAATATATGGCAAGGAGATGGGCAGACAAAGGACATATATAGAAAGAAGGTTCAGTGTAGATATAAGGAAAAGTTTTTCACCCTGCAGACAGCCAAGCAATGGAACAGGCTGCCCAGCAAGGCTATGCAGCCTGCATCCTTGGAGGGTTTCAAGACCCAGCTGAGCACCCTGGTCTGACCCTGCCTTGAGTGAGGGAGAGGACTATAGATCCCTCTAAGATCCCTCCCAGCCTGAATTATCCTATGATCTCATTATATCTTGTCACACTTGAGGACCACCTGAAACAAATATGTCTACTTTCTTGTTTCTTGCATCTGTTAAGTATCCTGTAGGCAGTGATAGGGAGAGTGCTCTGTGTGTATTTGCGAGATGGATGCAGGAGAATCTATCTGTTACAGGATGGCCTGTTTCACTTGCTCACCAGCCTGGTTTCTAGCTTCCCTACAGACAACTTTGTAGTAAGGCTCACACATTCATTTCAGTAGTCATCAATGGCTGAATTTTTTCCCTGTCACAAATGAAGACATGTTCAATGTTACCGACTCTAACAGTATGTTTGAAGCCTGAACCCCTAAAGGTACTTGATTAAGTAAGAATCTCCATTTTCTTTCCTTTTTTTTCCGCACAGCATGTTTGTAACTCCATATAGGTTGAGAGAAAAACATAAAAACATGTCCCGGATATGTTTTTGATATGACCTATCAGCTCAGGTCCCAGAAGAGATGTCCAGCATGCACTGATTTCGGTTTGCATCTTATGATTTTGGTGTCTGACTTGTAAATACATAGGGTTAGCAGTAGGGACACTTCCCATACATGTTGGGCTATTAGTCCCGCCTAGCACAACATCTGCAGGTAGAAATGTAAAGGAAAACAGACAGAAGAGAAAGAAATCCAGACAATAACAGGTATGCATAACTGCAGGTGGACAGGGGAGGCATAATTCATATGCAAAATGTAACATTATAGCAACTTCATTTGGCTTTGAATTTATGAGGCAATAAACAAGCCCTGCAAAAGTCTTCCGAGAAGCACCACCACTCCCTTGGGTTGAGGTCCTGGCATTTATTTGCCAGAGGACTTTATTGTCTCATAAAGCAAAAGCCAAGTGAAGCACAAGCAAAGTATTTCTTGCTGTGTAAAACTGTAATATCACACACGGTTATTTACTGTATGGTAACCCCATTATTTTTGGTCTCCTCACAATGTTAGGTGCTGACATTTGAGGAAAAGAGCATTGCTGTCCCAATTAAAGAGAAACTGCCTCTTTCAAAAAAAAAAAAAAATTGTCCATTGGGAGCTTCTGACTGCTACACAATTTTGGCATTCTAGACACTTCATGTAGGTGCCGTGAATGGGGAACAGAAAAGACAACATTCCCACTTTTCAAACTTTCATATAATCAGAAATCAAGCACTTTTAAAATGATAGATTAATTCACAAGCATGATGAAGCTAAGGAGCTGAAGTGCTCTGCGTGGTTAGAGAAACTAGTTCTTAAATCAAAATCACAATCTCAGGCAAAGATATTAAGTTATTAAGTATTACATCATCAGAACAAAATTTAATTGGCTGACTTTAGGGCAGAACAAGGTTGGCACACAAGTTTGTATAAGGAACACTGAAAGAGCACAGATGACAAAGAGCGTGTCAAAGGCACAAGCACCATCACTGGGGAAGCCGGTGTTGCAGGCAATAGGCCATCCTGGGGCCAGACTGGTTTCCCATATGTGCAGCATCCATGAAAGAAGCCAGTTCTGTTTCAAAACAATTGAATTGAAGCAGTTTGCTGGACCTTTGTTCCCATAACAACAGCAATTCACTTCTCTCAATTCTGTGGTTTTGGCACTGTGATGAGAAATACCCTATTCTTTGATTAAATACTGGATGAAGCACAGTAAGATACTGAGAAACATCTGATCAATTTACTGTACTTCAAAAACAGTTACTTTCATTTTTCTTTGGGAAATACATTAAAGAGAACTTCTGCCTTGATTGATATCAGTGAATTTTTGTTGATATTATAAGTTCTCACAAACAGATCATTATAACACAAACTATATAAATATATTATTACTAATAGTCTCTGGCCAGAAGAGTCTAACAAAGAAAAGAAAGGAGAAGAGGAATGTTGTTACCTCCATTTTACAGGTAGAAAACCTTCCCTGAGAGAAGAGTTTCCAGTTTTCAGTGGTGAGGCCTGAGATTTTCCTCTCCTGTGGAAGGTTTGCATTTTGCTTAAGCCTTTCAGCTTCCATAGCTATCCTACATACAGAATATTCATTTTGAAACTCCAGTTTAACATCTGGTCCTAACTATACACATTTTTCCATTTGCAGTATCCCAGTGCCAGTAGTCTCTTAATAATTTATTCCTTTAGCTCATATCCCATCAAAAAATCCTGTGGCATATTAACTGAGAAACCGTACACCTTTTTTTTCAATAGGTACGTACATAACTCTGTAGGCCTGCTTTCATGTGCAGCCATAGTAAAAAGTACATGCCTTGCACTTTATGAACATGGAACAACCGTAAGATAAAAGGGATAAAATTTTAGCCTCATTGATGTGAGTGCCAAAACTTCTTGCTGATTTCAGTATGATCAGGATTTCATCTAGGTTCTCAAATTTTCCCATGAGAATGTTTGCAGGTGAAGGCTTCTAGGTTGTGGTCCCCAGGCCACAGAGCCAGGTCTGTGGAGAGGACACTCTTATTATTATTTCCATGTGATAAACTGCTCAAAATTCTTACACCTTCCTTTTGTCTTCTTGCTCTGGAAAAATAGTGATTTATCTCCTTTTCTATACAATATCATTTACTTCCCTGTGCAGCCTAAAGTGATTGTCTAAAGGATGCAACCTGTCTCAGTATAGTACAGTTTTTTTAAGTCTTCAGAAACAAGATTTAAGTTCTACAAGTTTTGAGAAGAAATAGATCATCTCTTCTTCTCAAATTCTTTTCCCAAAACATCCCCAAATTATCAGGTTAGCTTTTACTTGTGTCAGCAATGTGCAGTTTAAGGAGTGAGGGCATTCTGGGTTTTTGTACTTTGGTATTCAGGACTGGAGAGAGGGAAGGAGAAAAAGAGACAGCAGCATTAAAAAGAAAATCATTCCAGATTTTACCAAGAACTAAAAAATGTAAGTGAAAATCAATTTTATCTGTAAGGATGGATTTTAAAATAACATTTCATTATGGTAAGTCAAAACAGTTTCAGCAGTTGTAGTGAGAAGTAAATGGGGCCAGATCAGATTCCTCCTGCTCCCTTCCTTCCCTTTCACTTCCCAGCCAATTTGCTCACAAAAGTGAGCAAAGTATTAGGCAAATGGCCCTTCCTGTACAAGGCTGAGGAGAAGATTAAGAAATTCAGAGCTCAGGAGGAGATAGTGCAGTGTAACCTACTTCTTGGGGTAGCAAGTATGGAATGATTTATACAGAAGAGGATTAAGCTCCTCACAGAAATACAACACTGGAAAGTTGTATTTCTCCAGAGTTGTATAACTCCAGAGTTACTAAGTCTAGTCTCCTGCTATTGTTTACCTTCTACTACTAAATTTATTAACATCCATCTCAAAGCGTTTTCCTTTTTTTCTCCCCCACACAGTAGGAAAATGTCCCAGAAACTCACTGCTTTGAAGGTTTGAAACATTCTCTCTTTCTGTTGGCACCAACAGTGTCTTTGAGATTACATAAAGGGAGAGAGAGAAAAGCTGTAACATCTGCTAACATAGTTATGGATTGTTACCGTGTCGCCTCCCAGCTTGCATTTTCTGGACAAGCCAAGATTTTGGAACCCCTGCTTGTAAAACATTACTCCACTCCTCTGCTCCTCTTAAAATCTCTTGTTCTGTCCATACGGTTGGATGTGGGTGACCAACTCTATAGACAACATTACGGGAGAATCTCACTAGCGCCTCACACAGTGGTGCAAATCTATCGCAGCCTGCCTCATGAGTGAAGTATATCAGAAACATGTCCTGCCCCCCCCCCCCCCTTAAGATCCGATTATCTCAGAAAAGAAAGGGTAGTGAGAAGACAGAACCCAGCCCTGGGTTTTAACTCTCTAAAGTAGTCAAATAGATAACAGACTCATAATACTCAATAGCATCATTATATTTCTTTTGACATTTGTATTATGAAAGATTCAAGTGTACTTCCCAACATCATTGCACTTTTAGTAAGAGTTGGTGATATAAATTTTCAGCAAAGCATTTAGAGGTGTCCAGGCAGATAAACGCACAAATACCTTTTAAATCTGACAATAAGAGCAGCACATAAGACTTAGATCATATCATTAAATTTTTGTCTGAAAAGACTGCCAGAGAAAACCAATGTGTTCATGCAGTTTGAAATTTCACAAAACACAGGAGACAGACTTTCAACCAGCAAACTGTATGAAGTCTGTAAGTAACCAGTCATCTGGTAGATTATGCACAAAAACCAAGTTCAATATCACAGTTTTAATCAGCAAGGGAAAAAAAGTGACGTACAGTTTTGATAATGGTGCATAGATAAATGGGACATACTACAAGAGCAAAGCAGTTTTTAAGAGCAAAAAACTCTTGTAAGATTTATTCATGTGCCCATGGCAGCATAAGGACATAAGCAAGGCTGATGGGCAGAGGTTACATCTTCAGATGTAGGTCAGTTGGTAAGGCAGAAATTAAAAAAACATCAGATACATAAACCCTTATGTGGGTCTGAAAACACAATTTTAAAAAGTATATAAAGTCTGCATAAAGTTTATAAGTGGGAAAAATATATAAAGACAACCAGACCTAGCAGTCTTGGTAGCACCTCTTCAAAAGTGCAAGTAGTATCACAAAAGAAATTCCAGAATAGGATCTCAGTTTGATATGCAATTCCCTGTAAGGGTCTTCCTCAACAGATCTGGTCACTGTGGAATTCAAAAAGAAATTTAGGGACCTGCCAGGCAGCCAAGTTTATTTCATGACTGGGACAAGGGAAAAAAAGAACAGAAAACAAATTTCGGTAAGTTTTTGGGTTTTGCATCTCAACATCAATAGGGAAAGGCTCTGGGCTTGGCTGCAATTGTACTGACACTACAAGAGGCAAAGTACAACGTCTTTCGCCTTTCCACCATTGCATGAGGTCTGCAGCAGCAAAAACTCATTTTCTCAGCAATTGTTCCAAGCAAATAGGAACTCAGAAAACACACTAGAGCATAGAATGTAATAATCCATCACACTCAGAGAGTCACTTTTCTGAATGCAGCCATGCTTTCACGCTTCCCATTTCCATCTCTCGAAATAAGAAAATTTCTGATCAACACAGGATATCAAAGGGTCTCTTCCTCATTGACACAAATAATAAGCAAGCAGCCCTCTTCATCTCTGCCAATCAAGAGCATTATGACAAGTTAGAAAACAGACTTTGGACAAATGAACATGAATTGGCTGCCAGGAAAAACAATAGGAAGAAAGAATATCAAAATATATTGTTTTTCTGTTAGAATTCTTGCAAACTGGTCCAGCATTTCAGCTTTCTCCTGCTGATGGGTTACAAGTTTCTCCTTTGACAAGGGACTGCATAAAAAGTGCATTGCTTTGGCTCCCCCAATGCGGTGAGAAGACAGACAAGATCACACACTGCCAAGACACCTTCAAAACACACTTTTGCAAAGAAAAGGAAATCTAAAGTTGAAACTATTCATATTTTTTATGACAGTGTACAAAAGGTCTCACTGTGCTTAAAATCCCATGTGCTGGGTGATGTACGAAGACGGTAAGAGACACTCCCTTGAGGAAGGGCTGAGGAAGAGCTCTTCAAGGTTCACCCAGCGAGGCAGTAACAGGGCCGACTCCAGATCTGACTCCATATCTAGCTCACCATCCACTAGAATGACCTGTCCCTCACAAGCTTTAAAAATTTTTACAAGTCTTTAAAAATTACAGTTATAAGGTGATGATAGTAGTACTAGTAGCAGCAGTAGTAGTAGTTTTGGAAATGTAGGCTCAGTCCTATCTCCCCTTACTCAGACTCCTAAATACTTCCATATTAAGGCAACTGTTTAGGCACTCCAATAGCCTACAGAGGGAGAAGGGAGACATATCTTATATGACCTGAATCAAATCAGACTGCTATCAATCCCTAAAGAGCTTTTCCCACCACTGGAAGACAAGTTTTACCATCTTTAGCTAAGAATTCAGATTCAAGTAATAGATTATATTTCTGCCATGTTAACACCAAATAACCATAGGACAGGGTAAGGGTAGTGAGACACAGCTGATCCATATATTTTCCATTATTAGAAAATGCTCCCCCCAAAATAAATACCCTGATGTATGCAAAAACACATCTTATATATAGGTATATGTATATAGAAAGAGAGAGAGGAGATTTTATATAATTAAACGTATATGTAAATTTTGGCTATACTTTTCTCCTTTGCTTACCTCAATGTTGTTTGCCTTTGCAAACTGCAACTTACTAAGGAAAAACACTACAAATTAAATCCTGATTGCATGGATCTACTATGGACACATCGAGTGAGATCAAGATTCCTTTATTCCTGTACATTCCTTTATATTCAGAAAAATCCTCGTATATTCCTTTAGACTCAGAAAAATCGTTATTACTTGGACAAGGTCCATAGACCCTCCTTTTTACCCTTCATTGTATGAAGTTTGGGGCCTAGTTGTGAGACCTGCCATCTATTCAGCTCTTTGGTACTATTTCAACACAAATAAACAGCTTAATAATGCTGGCATCAAAAGTGTATTCATTCTATTATTCTGTACCACAGACATAATGCAATCATGTCACAAACTGCCCTGTGAGAGAAGAAAACAAAACAGAATAGAAAATGGCTGAACTGATGGATGGATTTTGGGCCATAGTGTGTATCAGTGACAAGAATGATGATTTTACTGCTGTAAAAATATTTTAATATGCACAATCAATTAATAATTTCCAAAATTTTCTTAGAGAGCTGATAAAAAATATTAATCTTCAGGCTCATTTCAGCAATGTTTAAATGAAGGTGCAAACCTACAGCATGAATCAATCTACTGGCATAGTCACCTAGGATTTAGGAATATAACTCGAGTAATTTTTTCATATCTTACAGAGAGTACTGTGAAAGGTATTTCAATTTATTGTGGATAACAATCTATCAAAATAAACCTGCTCGGGACATGCCCTGAATACAAATGAGGCAGCATGAAAATAAAAAGGAAAACATGACTTTTAATTAACCCTGTGATGGTTTGCAGATCCTGAAGCGCTCAGTCCGAAAACAAAGATCTTCTAAAACTTATATTCAAATTAAGTGTAACATAAAGTATCGAATCTCTTAAAAGAACATCACAGCACATTTCTAGATTAGGGAAGTATAGAGAAGAAACTCCTCTGGTACTGTATAGAGCTCAAACCAGGTACTGCATGACAGTCCCTCAAGCCATCACTCAAGGTACAACTCCAGCTGCTTCTTTACCACATCAGGTTTAAATCTCCTGCTCTGAACCTTATATATATAATCCTGCAATTAAGTAGTTAGGTGTGTGGCCACAGGCTATTTGGTCTTTTACTTTCAGCTCCATGATTTATCTGATAACTTGAGGACCTCCAGCCCTCATATCCTAGGATGGCAGAGATGGCATATTCTGAAGAACCAAAGAGGTGAAGAGAAGGAGAAACAATAAAGAAAACCCTTGAGATTTTTTAAGAAACACTTGTATTTGGGCTGAGGAAGTAGAATCTAAGTAATGATTTTTTAATGCCTTGAATGCTAATAACATCAATGAATTTACTGAAGAACATACATCACCCCACGTATCCCCGGCTCATTTTCTCAAAGCCAAAGGCAGCAGTTGAGATCTGCTTCCTTCAGTTCAACAGCAAAACTCCCATGGATGAGAGCAGGATCCAGGATCAGGGTTTCATTCTGAGCCCAGCAGATTTCCTGAGAAGCACCTTGTGCCAGCCACATGGGCTGCCCAAAGCTGGTCAGAGGCCTGGTGTACCAACCGATCAGGACACAAAAAGTACACAGCTGCTCCCTTTCTGCATTGCTAGTGCTCACATTCAGAGCACACATCAACTTGTGAACAGCATCACTTCCATCTTGCGGCCATCAGTTTTCACATGTAAAGGGCTGAAGCCTACTACCAGAGGTCAAGGAAATCAAGAATTTCTCAGTGCCTGTGCTCTGAAGAAAGATTTCCATAAACCAAGCAACAGGATTCATTAAAGCAGCACAGCAAGGCATGGGCTTAGGAGAAAACAGGAGGAGTGAAAAGGCCGCCAGAGAGCTCAAAATAACTTTCTGCAGAGGGATAGTTTACAGAGCGCTAAAGCCACTGATACAGCAGTCATGACTACATTGCCTTTGTTCTTTACTTCCAAAGAGAAACACCTTGGTAAGGGCCCTGAGATCACCCCCCTCCTGGAGGTTTGGCCACCTGTGCTCAGAGCCAACCTGGAGACAGCACATCTGGGCTGCCCCTTCCTCCTGGCGCCTCTGGAGAGGCTCTGGACAGCGCTGCAGGGAGACCCCCTTCCCACCAGATCTGCTTTTAACCCAGCTCTCTAACCTTGTCTATGCTCTGACACTAAGCGTTTTGAGCAGACTGGCAGAGAAACCTATTCAGAAAATACAGAGTATTTAGCCTAATAAAACCTCCAACATTGGTATATTAAGCTACTGTTCCTCCTCTGTCCATTAGCAACAGTAATCCCCTGAAAAATGAAAGACTTTTAAACAGTAAAGTAATTAGCTGATAAATAGGTGGTTACAAACTATTATTTCTGGCTAAAATTAATGTAGCAGCAGTATTTTGATAAATTCTAATAGGAAAAATTTGGAAGCCTCCTCATAGTATTTAACAAAGGCAAATTAAAGTGCTGACATTTTTATGGTGTTTTAATTAATGAGAATCTAGAGTGGAATTCTCATGCAAATACTGTAAGTATTGTATGACAACCCTATTAATACCATAGGAGTTAATTATGATTAGTGCTATTACACTGAGTACTAAATGAATTAACAGTAATGAGGCTCTCCTAATACTATCATCACATTTCCGCATACATTTTAATGGATAGGTTTCACCCTGATTAGAGCTGATAAATTATTAACAGCAAACAAAATTATCTCTTCCATTTATTGCTTTTTCTCTCTGCCTTGTATTCAGAAATCAAAGCTCATTTCTGAGAAAGAACAGTTACCCATGAATATCCAACATATTTGTAGCCTTTATCAAATCACTGTTCGTTAAAAGAAATTTCCATCATGGGGCATTATTTCTACTCCTAAACATTTTAAGCAGGGAATATCAACTTCTTTGATCTTATTTACTGGGGTGTCAGCTATCTGGGGTCTTCCTGGGAAAGGAATAAGTGCATTGCCATCACTTAGCAGCCTGAATTGCTAAAAGTAAAACCAAAGAACTGAACTTACTGGAAAAATTGAAAGATGAAGGGGTCAGTTTCAGGCAACATAGTGAGCAAATAAGTGCCAGATTTACAAGGCACCACAGCAGTTGGAAAGGACCTTGGGCTGGACTTGCACACTTCTGTCCATACTTCCCAGTCAGAAGTATGTATGCGCTTGCTGCAGGAATTGAGCATAGCAAATTCAACATTGCCAGGGCATTTCAGACACCGAACATGTTCTGCATTTGTGCAGTAAGTCCAATGTGTAGGGTGAAAGGAAAGGGGATGTGAACAGGAGCAATGAATTTACTGCAAAGGTGAGAACACATGGGCAGCACGTATACAGTAAGCACAGTGTTTCCCGCACAGCCCCAGCACAACGACAGCACACCAACCCGTCTGTGCACAAGCATGTGAGCACTGAGTGGCTGCAGTATACAACACACACGCTCTGGTCATTTCTGGAAGTTCAGCACACAGGAGCTGTACTGGGCTTGGCCAGGCTAGAAGACATTCTCAAATATTATATCAATATAAAAAGTCCTCACAATCCACCTGTGCACAATTCCTGACTGGAAGATTACATGTGTCCAGGAGGAGATGTGTTGATGGAGGAGATGACTGGTACCATTTCTTACTTTGTCTTAGTCAATTCCTCTATTCCTGGCAACTGACATGGTTTTCCCTCCTGAGAACCAGCTCTGATGCAGAAGCACACAAGAAAATAGCAAGGAAAAAACAAAAAGTTTTAAACAGGTAGGAAGGGCTGATGAGGGAAAAGCAGGAAATCATCAGAAGTAGAATCATAGTGTCACAGAATAGTTTGGGTTGGAAGGGACCTTTAAAGATCATCTAGTTCAAGCCCCCTGAAATGAGCAGGGACATCTTCAACTAGATCAGGTTGCTCAGAGCCCATTCCAAGCTGACCTTGAATATTTCCAGGGATGGGGCATCTACCACCTCTCTGGGAAATCTGTTCATGTTTCACCGCGGTCTTCATAAAAAATTTCTTCCTTATATCTAGTCTAAATCTACCTTCCTTTAGTTTAAAACCACTACACCTTGTCCTATTACAACAGGCTAAAAAGTTTGTCCCCATCTTTCTTATAAGCCCCCTTTATGTACTGAAATGCTGCAATAAGGTGTCCCCAGAGCCTTCTCTTCTCCAGGCTGAACAACCCCAACTCTCTCAGCCTGTCTTCACAGGAGAGGTGCTCCAGCCCTCTGGTCGTCTTCGTGGACCTCCTCGGGATTCACTCCAACAGGTTCATGCCTTTCCTGTCCTGAGGACTCCAGACCTGGACATAGTACTCCAGGTGAGGTCTCACAAGAGTGGAGTAGAGGGACAGAATCACCTCCCTCAAATATATAGAAATCTATATAGAACAAAGAAATAAACCTGAGCTTGAGCGGACTGGTTTTATAATGGCAGTCAGGTGAAAAACACTTCACAGAGAGGACAATTTTTGCATGGTTCGTGCTAGTTCCTGATATTCATTTCTGCTTATCTCTATTTCTCTATATTATCCCTGGTTGTTGTGTGTTGTTTCACCTGCTATCACAAAGTAAGTTAGTTTCATGTGCTCATGAGATATCCTTTGGATCCTCTCCCTGCGGTCCTCTCAGAAACTCAATAGTCGAAGTACAACTAAATGCTTCTTTAAACTAAGTTCAAAAATCAGTGTAGCCAAGTGTTTTGTGATAATTTAGTGCATTGGTTTAGGGAAGAAATCAAATTGTTTCTTATGGTGAGCATTCAAAATCTGTATCTACTAACTCAGTTGAGAGCGCCATAAATCCTCTTTGAGAAGAGGTTTTCTATCTTCCAAATCCTATTACAGCGTGGCAGTTACCAAAGCAGTACTTCCATAGCAGTGCCTAATATATAAAAGTATATAAAAATTCATGCAGAGTAGTAATTTATTTTTTTTTTTAAACAGAAAAGTAGTCAGATAGTATTTTTTCACTGTTCATGTTTCTGATTTACATTGACAAAGGCACTCAGGACACAAATAGATTTGGCTGTTCACTGTGAAATACTGTTCTTCTTGCTGACTTCTAATTTCAGGCATATTCATGCCTTACAAAACAGTGGAATACAATGCAGTTAAAACTTGTGGAGTTTTCTTTTCATTTGTTAAGATATTAAAGGAAATAAATTTTAAAATGCAATCAGGAAATAGCAGAGTTTGTTTGCACCTCACTTATACTGGTAGGTCAGTGGAAATAATAGCGTTATGCTAGTATATAACCAACCATTGAGAGAAAACTAAATGGTTCACAAGATCTGGTTCTGGATCACTAACTTCAAATAGTGCCTTACTTCTTGAGTAAACCTGCTGGTTTCATTGGCGTTCCCAGTAGAGAAAAAAAAAAAAAAACCTCTTACATTAACATAAATAAAGCTATCAGAACACAGTCTTTAGACAGCATATTCTGCAATCAACATTTACTCATCTGTACCCAATTGTTTCACTACGATGCGCACTTTTAACAGATGGCTAGTTAAATGTTGTGGTTTGCAATCCTGAGGCAGATCATTAAAGGGTGCAGAAAGGATTTGTTCAGTAACTTCGCAGTACACATTATGGTTATGGTCACAAATTTGGGATCGAATCTAGCAGCATAGTTTCAGGTAAAACTTATGTTTTTGCTTGCACTGGTAGGGAAGACAGGATTAGAGCCCTGCTGGTCTGGGTTCATGTCCTGCTCAGCATTCAGGCACAGCTTGAAACTAATGCATGATTTTAAACAGACAGCAGCCAACAGATGAAACAAAGGGAGTATGTCTTTTCATAGCACACTTTCCAAGAGGAAGAGGAATTGTTATCCTGGAATGGATCTATACATTTCTGTTTGTCTCCAAAAGCACTGAACATTAAATTCTTGTGAAAACTTCCCCAACACAAGTAGCTACGTACTGCCTATTAGCGCACAATTCTTGTGCGGGAGTGATCTGCTGCTCTGCAGGCTGATGTCTAAGGTCTAGCCTTTCTTAAACATTCTTCCTGATACTGTTCCTAGTATCTTTCCTCACCTTGTTTCCTACTAAGTTAAACAACGATTTGCCAGCACCTCCTCCAGTTATTCATTGCTCCTTAATACTTTCCAAAAGGAATTATCTTTGAGAAAGAAAGGCAGAAACCCAGGTAGCTAGAAGTGTGGGGGAAGATAAGTAATTTAGGTGCAGAGTTTTAAAATAGCATTACATTTTTTCTTAAACACTAGAAAGATTTAATGTTTCTGCAGTGAGAATTCCAACTGATAAGGGAATGTGGAAAAAAATAAGGGTGCCAGGGTAGAAGAGAAATTAATAATAAATTGGACAGGTGGGAAAATATGACGGGAGGGTAGAGGAAAAAGTGTAGCAAAAGAAGGAATCGGCTCCTCTCTACATGCTTCAGCTTATCTCCTCACCCCTTTTCCCAAATATGTTTTTCCTCCTGGTAACTCTTTCTTTCTTTCTCCATTTTCACTAAAAAATCAGTTCTCCAGTAGACTTGCTAAGCTATTTGATATTTTTAACTGTTAAACTATATACAAGTAGCTATATTTGTCAAGCAAGACAGATGCTGGAAAGCTCTAGAAGCTCTACAAATGATCAGCAAAAATTATAAAAAATGTAATATAGTAAAAAGAAGATACTATCAACATTGACAGATAACAATGGCATAAAGTCCACACTGGGAAAATCATGTCCAGTTCAGTGCGTGAAAGGTTTGGACGCCTTTGGAAAGGTTGCACTCCATTCCAAAATATGCTGTTGATTGTATGGATGAAACAACATGCCCTGCACTGTACAGGACGTCAGATTAGATTTTCCCAATGGTCCTTTCTAGCCTTCAAAACTAAGAGTAAAGTTACTGATTCAGTGGGAAAAAGAGAAGCCTCCTCATAAGGAAAAATGTTATAAAGTCCCAATCCAGCACAGCAAATAAATACATACTTAACAGCACAGTTGCAATGATCTCAGTTGAAATACTATCAAGCTGCTCCTCCAACAGCTCAATATCCTGCACACTGGACTCTCATATTGAGAGACAAAAAAAAAGCTTACAATTTAAGTAGAAAGAAGAAGAGTGGCAGCAATGAAGTATAATCCTATATCACTCATCAGGAGGCACAGAGTGACGTGGAAGCCAGGTAGGGGCCAAGCAGGAAACTAATAATGAGCTGGTAACAAAAGATGGCTCTTCAGACATTCCTGTTCCCAGTCACTAAGGCTCTTTTCCCATAGCACACGCAGTAAGTACTGGAGAGAATCCCCTAATGCACACACTGGCACAGTGGTAATGCCCTCATAGGGAGGATGTTTTAAGCAACACACTTCTCACAGGAGTGTTTATATTCGGACCTTATGAGAGAGAACAAACATTATCCAAGAGGAAAAAAAAAACAATTGAGGAGCTCCTGTTTCTTATTCAAAATGAGCTGATTGTGATTTGTACTGGAGACTTTCAGTTAGAAGAGGTTTATTTCATCTAAAAACTGAAGACAAATCAAAAGATAACAATTTGTATGTGGAGGGTGATACAGCATCACCTTCTCAGAGGTACAGAGTGCATTCAATACTCATCCAATTCTTTTAGACAAAATACTGAGTGTCTAGCTAGTGTGCTTCAGCTCTGAAGTGCAGAGTATTTAAGCAGACAAGAATGGCAAAGTCCCTCTCTTCAGTCATGTATGCAAGATATTTTCTAACACACCCAAAAACCCCTTACTAAGTCTTTTTTGTACAACAGGTTCCTTCACACGCACAGTTGGTACCAGACACAATACAGTTCTTCAGTTGAATTTCATCCTAGCTTCAGCTCACATATGGGTCATGCTAAGTCTTATTACAACAGATTATCTCCTATGATGATGATGATGACTTAAACCATGACAGAAATACTAGCAATATGATTACTTTTCATCACAGCATGAACCTAAGTCAGTATTGCCTTCTAGCTCTGCACTTACTAAAGTATGACTCTCAAGATGATGTTGAGGTACCTGTCAGAATATACCATTAAGTGTACTGCTGGAACAGTATATTTAGATGTATTTAGCCTACAAAAAACAACATATCAGTTTAATATATATAAAATGTAAATTAAGACATTAAGGCTCACAATTTAAAACTTAATGGCCAGTTACACGTACACTGGTGTATTGGGTCTGCAGGGAGAGGTTTTGGTATTGGGGGGGCTACAGGACTGGCTTTTGTGAGAAGCTGCCAGAAGCTTCCCCCATGTTCGATAGAGCCAATGCCAGCTGGCTCCAAGATGGACCTGCCGCTGGCCAAGGCCAAGCTCATCAGCAACGGTAGTAGCACTTGTGGGATAACATCATTAAGAAAGGGGAAAATCATCTCTCACTTGTGTTCTGTCCAAGATTGTATCCAAGACATTGTTCAGGTAGTATCTTAACACTTCTTCAGCAATTCAAACACCCTCAGTTTTAAGATACATCTTATTTGGGATCTTTACCTGTGGCAATAAGGAGACACTATGCAACTGCTTTTCGTTCTGGAGATTTTGAGTAGTGCGTTCCCTCCTCCGTTAATAGCCAGACACTTCTAGTAGGCTACAGTCGTAGATCAGTTTGCCATTCTAGTAAAACCGGATGACCTGGCTGCTGAAATGAGTGCTGTGAGGCGTCTATCAATTCTTTGGCTCTTAATATTCGTAAAGTATTATATTTTCAAATACATCAAGACTTTGATAAATCTTTTTAATGTTAAAAAAAAAATCTATAAATTGCTAGAGAATATTGAAGAAAATAAATAATTTTTGTCAGTAAAACTCCATTACATTTTATAATTGTTGATCTATATAATTTAAAGTTCATGTCTTAATTTTCCAGTAACACGCATTAATTTCTTGGTCAAGGCATTCATTCATTGCTTTGTTTTTCTGGAGTGAGTTTGAGTCTCCACAGCATCACAGTATCATTTTATCCACATGTTTAAAATCAAAGTTCAGGCAATTTCCCTTTTAGCCTTTTAATGACTTATGAAATCACATTCTCTGTTGATAATGATGCTTCTTTTAACATATCAAATACAATATGTATGCATTACATTGTTCTGTATTTAAAATCAAGCACATGAAGGTAATTCTGTCTTATTTCAACTTTTGACTTTTATAAAAGAACTAGCTCTTTATAAACTGTTTAACTCATTAAAATTTTGAAAAAATCCATTAGAAGACTTTCTCATTTTATCCAAATACTATTCATCAGCATTTCTAATTTCATTTTAATAACTCCTCTTTTTAAGATTATAAGAGTAATGTCATACATATCTTTTACATTAACATTTAAAAAGCCTGAAATGGAGGATAGCTAGAGGCTTTTTTCTGTTCTATAAATATACTGGAAGAAAAAATAATCTCATTTTAGTGTAATATATTACTCCACATTAAACAAGGAATTTTTCTTCCAAACACTTAACTTGTACATCACTCAGTTTTAGATGATTAAAAAGAAGCAAAATATAGTATTCTCTTGCATTCTGTATACTTTGAAATGTATAATTTGGAAAATTAAAGCTTCCTTCTTATCTTTACAGAAGAGGAAAAAAGAAAGATGAAACATATATTTCTTGCAGGTGTTTCATTAAAAACAAGCTGTGACCTTGGAAACAACGCTTCAGTGAACCAACATAGTTATAACTCACTATTTCACACGTGGCACCCTTTAAACATATGTTAATTCAAAATTACAGTCTCTGTTTCTCTTCACAGAAAAAGCTATTAAACTCACCATAAGACTTTGTTTAATTTTTTTTTTCCTGTTTAGTTCTATGATAATATAGGCATCACAAGCACACAAAATCTTTGCAGATATAGTTAGAACTATGTTATACTGCAACATGTCCATAGCAATCCTGAAATCAAGTGGCCTTTATAAGTGTCTGGGAACAAATTTCACTGGGCAGTGTCAATCAGTGCTGGGTGTTAGAGAATTGTTTCCTGGAATGTGCAAACTACACTAAATGACAAAATACTGCACTGCTGTGGAAGAAGATGCACTATGCCACATACCAAAAGTGCCTTACGTAACACCACCACTGAGTGAGAAGTAATAGACTAACATGTAGCATTTTAGCTGCACAAGGTCCTTGTAGTCATACTGAATTGTTCTAATGCTAAAACAGGCTTTTCTTCTTCTTTTTATTTTTTTTTTAAATAAGAAATCAACATTGTAAAAATGAAAGCCTGCAGTCAATTCCATGTAAACCATTAGAGCCATTTTTAAACTGCAGAAACAGGTTTTTCTCTGTCAGATGCTCAGACTCTTTTTTTTTTAAATGTATGGATTTGTTGCAATTTCTGGATTAGAACAAATGTATGACATGTCATAAAACTTGAAGAGATTACACATGAATAAGGAATAATTTTGAACTTTAATATTAATAGACCACCAACATGCTTCTGTTTCCTATTACAACTTCATGGTTATAACACTACAGCTTCCTATAAATCAATTATTAATGAGAGCTACCACTATTATTTTTCATTTCTCCAGTAGTACCAGCATGTGTGTGACAATATTATACATGTAGCTAGTTAAACTTCCACCTCAGAACTTCTTGCTTGGTTTTAGTGTAACAAAAAAGAGCAATGTATACAGCTGTGTTTGAACAAGTTTCATTATGAGATACCATGAAAGAGTAACTGGATCTTGTAAGCTAAAAAGGAAGTTAATTGACTCAAAAAATTAAAAAAAAAACCAACAACAAACAGAAAAACCACCCAGAGCTCCACTATTTTTTATTTAGAGATTGACGAATAAGTATTTTGCTTATTGATTTTTACTGTATTTCAGCTTTAACTATTTTTGATTGTATTTTATAGTATAGAGGTTTCTAAAGTTGATTTTGAAACCTAATAAGGTCTCAACAGTATAAGAACTTTCACAGTAGTGCATTGAAAAATCATAGCTAAGAAATGGTAGGATAACACAGATACGCGTGGGAGAGAGAATTATACAGCAGTGAATTAATAAACTTCAGCTCTGTTTATTGGTTTAGTTCTGCTCAAGGACAGGGTAAAATGAAGTAAGAATGAGGGGAGTAGAAGATAGATAATTGCTAGAGAAAGACAGCCTGTGACAATACAGTATTTCTCTGGAAAGAGAGAAAAACTGGGGAACATTACAAATTCACAGACTTCAACTATCTTGCAGCTGATGTCAAGCAACAGATAGATACAGCTAGTCTCTCTGAAAGCCGTGCACTACCCTCAGAGATCATTGTCTGGGCAAAAAATAAGCAGCCATCAGAGGAAGTAACGTAATCTTTCTGGATTACCTCTGTCAATAAATGCCCTGGAGATTGCTTCAGTCCTTATGTTTAATGGATCCACTACTTCAAAAATATGCTAAGCAAGGGCAAGCCTGTAATGAGGTGTGCTCTGGAGTCTGCCATCGCAGAGGGCCAGCGCAGGGCTTGCACAGGAACTTCAGAGGCAGCGGACCTGAGTGAGAAAATGCTCGCTGGTAGAATACTGTAAATTTGGCTCAGAGAAAGCTGCTGCTTAGAAAATAGATATGTTTCCTACCTTTCTGAGACCTTGAGTTCTACCAACCATGTTTTCTAACACCACTGAGTTATTCAAGAATAGCTGTTTGGATGGGTTTTTTCTCAATGACCTTGATAAAATCTAGAGGTATTTTGATCATCATCTGTGTTCTAAATTAAACATTGCTGCAGTTCATTTCCTGATGTTTTCCAATTTTTGATAGTACAATATTGTTCTTCAAAGCAAGGTAAAAATTCCCTGAAGATACCTTCCATCTGAAGTGGTATAGAATGGTAAGGTGGTAATGAAGAGGCAGTAAAAAAATAGATCTAACCAATTCATACCACTTCATCTACTTCTAAACTTACATAATTTGTGTTATCAGAGTCTTAAGGGTAAACCCTTGCATCAAAACATCAGGAATGGTTTAACAGAATCACCTGTCAGATGATCCTAAATTGTACTCCTTCAATGATCAATGTTTCATCAATTCTGAGATGGTCAACATCATATTAACTATGAAGCTTTTGGACTAGGTACTCAGGTGACATAAGCTAGACCTAACTCCATTACCTACTTGTGGCATTTTATACAAAATAATTACTGCATCCTTGCTGTTTTCCAGCTGTGAAATTAACTGGAGCTTAGTAAATTTTCCAGTCTCTGATCCCATAATATTCAGTAAGGCAAATTTCCTCTAACCAGCTGCACGTGCCCAGCATTCTCCCTCTCTGTTTGGAATTCATGGGTGGATCAGACTCAATATTGTCTTTCCACCAGCAGAAGTCCAATGGGTTCCTACATACCTGTGAATGCCGTGCTGCAAAAAAGATTCTGTGCAAGCAAAAAGCATATAGTCTTATTGACCAAGGTCACTGACCCCTGGATAAATTCAACATTCCTTCAGTCAACAGAAGTAAGTCCATTGACATTCAGAGGTTGCTAGAGGAGGCTTTTACATGCAAGGGGGATGATCCTGATTTGGCTATTATAATTTGGTTGGTTTCAGTAGAGCAAGTGCTGTTATTTTCAAAGATGCAAGTAAGCTCAGACTGAAACCTTACTAACTACATGACTTGCCTACCTTACTTTATTAAGGAGTTCCAAATTAATTTAATGTTAGTTAATAAGCTTCAAAAAGAAACTATTATTTGGTAATCGTTTTCACCTGTTTCAGACACTTTTTCAGATTAGCTACATTTAGCAGTTATCCTGCTTTTTTTTTTTTTTTTATTTTTTAGACCCACTCATTCACTTTTCACTGCTTTTTGGTAAAATACTGAGGTGGATTACCATGTGAATACTAAACCTTTTCCTTGTTGATTTGATAATTTAATGAAAGAGAGAGCCCAATGTTCAGGCTTGAATTTGTTGAGTAGGTACTTAACTAGCAATCACAAAAGCCAGAATGAAGAAGGGAGACTCAAGTTCTTCACCACAAACTCTTTGCACGTCTCAAGGAGCAGTTTTGACTGAAGTTTTCTTAGACCTCATATGCATTGCTGTAGGACTAGAGTTTTCTTATTTGATAAGGCTTACTTATGAAAAGAAAACCAGTTGTATGCACTGAGAACATCCAGAGCCTGACAGTAACCACTGGTCACTCTGAGAGGATTAACTGGAAAGCAGCCTGGCCACACTGTGTCATTCAGCACGCTGCACCCTTCTGTTCCGTCTTCAGCCCCTCATCCGTTTCTGAACAAGAACTGCCCCTTTTCAGGTACTGCAGCAGGGCCAGATTCTTCATGGTAGGAAGTGTTGACTTCATTAATGCTCTGTATACTGCAGGCAGAAAAATCTGAATGCTAAGTGGTGCACTTAATTAGGGGCTTTGCTACTTGGCATTGAAAAATGATGTATGGGCAGGAGGATCCATGGTGTAGTTTGCTTTTGACTCAAAATGCATTATCCCACTCTGTTAACTTGAAAATAGGAACTGACTTTGCATTAACTGTGGTAAAGAATATAAGGCAATGATCACCAGATTTATTAGGTAGAAAAATGTATAGAGTTATAAGATTTTTTTTTTACCTGACGTTAAATTGTAATAGTAATAATGTAACCATGATAAAGCTGTTACCGCAGAAGTGATATAAATGTAAATGAGTCAATGTTTAATCAACAGAATAAATCCCCCAATGCAATACAAAACAAACCACCATATATGGTTTATAGGAATACGTAAAATATTTTACTTAAAGTAAAAAAAAAGGGCACTGCCTCTGGAGCTGCCTTTTCTACATGGATCATTCTGTCCAGCTACAAAAAGAAGGTTGAGTTTGCAAAAGATAACAAAGTGCTAACAGACTTCGCTTTTTCAAGGTGTTTATTTCAATGTTGGCAATAAGTGTGAATTAGCGTTTTGTTTTTTACAGTAGCACTCAGTTCTGCTAGCACATCCAGTTACTGTCTGGCCCACAGGAGGCATTACTAGCTAGCCAGCATTATGCGGCCCCATAGGGAGTGTTTTCAGGATCAGACTCTTTTCTTCCTAAGTCATCTTCCTGTCCAAGGTGACAATCTACACATACTCACAACCAAAATTACCTTGGAACTGAAGAGAAATTTCACATGGTTTGTCAGTACTGCTGTGCAGGGAAGTGTGCGTATTAGCACACTAGTAGAAATGGGACTAGAAAGGATGAAGAAATCACAGAATAATGAAATAACTGATATTCCAATAAATAAATTCCAGTCCTACATCTCATATCTCCATTTTTTTACAACCCTGCAATAGATTTTTCCTATATGCAAATCTCTGTGTTTAATTATTGCTTCTAAAGGAATGGGGGAAAGACTGTGAGTTTTTAAAATGTTTCATCATCCCTCCAGCAGTATCAAAACTAGAATTTGTAGCAGTCATGGAGGTTTGATACTATTCTTGTGTCAGTGGAACAACACTGGGAGAGGAAATGGGCAGAAGAACAAGCACGTCGATTTAATTTCAAGTTCAGCTCTGCCAGCACTGTTCATGCTGAGTGCTACCTTAGTGAGAAATCCTACTGTTTTTAACATAATTATTCCTTAGGCAAAGTACTTCTGGAGAAAAGGAGGAGGTGGGAAGGTACATTCCTAGATTATGAGGCAATGAACAATAACCCTTGCATACTATAATACCATGAGGCACAAATTTGAAAATAAACAATGATTAACTAAGTGTGAACAGCACTTTGCATTAATAGTAATATGCACTTTAGAAGAAAAGACCATTAACTACCCTTTCTGAATGTTTTCTGCTTTATTGGCTTTTTAACACCTGGAGTCACTGCCTTGGTTTGAACTATGACAGTTTTGTCATCAAGTTCAAAAGAATCATGATTCTACCTCTAAATATTTATTGAATGGTGATAATTTTACAGTAAGCTGCTCTATGTCTTATGAATGTACTATTTATTTCTACACAATTCTTCATGTTATGTTCTTCACACAGAATAGACCTTAGCTTTAAATCCTACAGTTGTACTGTCTTTCAACACCACAGTTGCACGTTGAAAGTCAGAATTTGCTGTGAAACTGAGAAATTTATAAATGCACTTGGAAATTACAGTACTTGATAATTGTCCTATTATTATTTTTATTGGAATCCTATCAATTAGACCAATTTATTATATCAGAAATTTACTTGCCAGAAAACTCTCTTTGTGAATGTCTCTCACATTTTAGAAGAGATCAGAATCCCACAGATGAGAGGGGTAAATAGTTAGGTCTGTGGTGTATGCATAGCTGTCAACATGGCTATTATACTTCTTTGTACTGCTGCTTCACAGCACAAATAAAAATCAGAAAGTTCAATAGTTCTACTTGAAAATACAAGTCAGCAATCCCAAATTTTAAAAGTGTTTTTTGGGTCCAGGGAGGATAAGTGGTAAGCTTTCCAAAAGATTTAATGTCAACATCAACATATTTTAAAAAGGTAATGTGATCCAAGAAATTCTGCTGGTCTTTCATGTTTTGTTTTCTACAGAGTAAAAGTATAAAGAATTGTGATTGATATAGTTCTGCAACTTAGCAAGTTTATTTTTCTTCAGAATAGGTTTATAGTGGGGTTTGTCTTTCAATCTTAGTAAATTAACCTTGATTATAAGCAATGTTCAAGCAAGACATCAATAAGAGTCTCTCTTTGTATATGCTCTGTAACTAAAATGAAGGTATCCATCATCTTCATGCAATGAAAAGTTGCCTACAAAATTGAAATGGATCTACTAGCGCATTCATGAGGCATTTTAGACACAGGTTGTTGACTGTCTTTGATAAACTAACTTAGGAAGCAGCAATCTTTTTCCAAACTAAAAGCCTATTAATCAAGTAGAAATCCCTATTTGTTTTAATATGAACATATTTCTTTGCACTGGCATCTTCTCTCCCCCTCACTTTGATTTTAGAGATCAGAGTAAACTGTTCTCAGTGTAGTTTATTTCCAACAGTGAGCTTTCAGTTTATCTTTGCCTTGAAGCAGGAAGGAGGAACCTCGGAACAGTACTCTAGGTAATTCCAGTTATTCTGGGATACTTCAGATCTGGTGAAGCAGTAAGTGACACTGCTCAGACGTGAGAAAGAAGACGGAAATGGAGACCTGTGTAGACCATCTTTCTGTGTAAGGCTCAGGATTACCTGGTTTGATCTGCCTGTGCACTTGCCTGGGTCATTTCCGCAAATTCAGAGAACCTGCAATTTCTTTCTACTGTTTGAGATGGTACATACATGTACATTTAAGGACATTTCATTTGCAGGGCAAATATTATAGCTGGGTACTATAAATTACATCAGCATAAAGAGAAAGTGAGTAAAATAACAAAACAAGACTGCTGCTTTGTCAATATCACTGTCACATAGAAGCTTGGAGGCACAGAAGATGAAATGTTTCAAAATTTAGCTTCAAATCACAATTTGTATTGAAAATTGTTCAGTCACAGAAGACTAAAATCATTGCTAGTCAGACTGAGTCAGCAATAGCAGAAGGAAGAATGATAAGTTATGGAATATGAGGCATCGCTCAAGCTAGACAGCCAGACAGAAGCCAGGATGTAAAGCACAGTCTATGGAAAATTCCAACACTGTAAAAATTAAGCCACAGGTTCTGCAAACTGCTGCACCCACAAGGAAAACCAGTCTACTGCTCTGGTCTGCACAACACATTGCATATGATCCTGGATATCATGCAAAGAAATTTGGCTACAAACACTGCAGGAAAATTAAACATTTTGCCAGATTATGGTATGTTGCTTCCTGTAAAAACAGGTAAATAAAATCACTATTTCAAGCATGCCTCTTAACTTTGTACATAAATCTTCCAACGTACATTGTATTAGTAAGTTATCAGTATTTCTGCTACATCAGGAGGACAGACACGGGTGATTAATTAATGTCAGATATTGGCTCTGCAGTCTCTCTATTACCCGAATTCACTTACTCACAATGCTTTAGAGGTTTGTCACTTGCTGACCCTCCATTACATGTAGTGAGTGATCTGGGGAACCAATATCTATGCTTGGCTTACTGTACATGAACATGATTTTTGACTCAGATAGTACACTTGCTGAATTTCGTATTGTGCATAAAGGAATGCTGTGCGCAATACAGTGTATGTACGTGCAACACAGACACCTGTTTGTTATGGGAAACATGCAAATACCTACTTGTCTGTAATATTTCAGCAGCACTGTAGCGGACTGTAATGTCAGTGACTATAATAGACAGCACTGAATAAATACTGCTATGTAAAGGGTTTGTTCACAGAAACAAAATCCAATCTTCCGTGTTATTCATACAATAGAAAAGACACAACCCACCATTTGTATTGCAACCCCTCCGTTTGCATCACAACCCTTCAAAAATAATCCAGAATGTCATTATTGATGAAACTGAAGTTTCAGAATGTGTCTCACCAATAAAAGTGAACAGACAAAAACTTTTTCATCTTTGCAAGCATTCCAGGAACTCAAGCAAAGCCAAGCAACTGCTCTTCATGTAATTCTATAAAAAAATCAGATGTCATATTTGTAAAATACACAAAGATGTCATTTACCCCCGGTAGACTGTGTATTGCTACATAATGTTGTGCAAGGGCTGCCAGAACTACACAGCATTTAGCTCACTTGATGGATTTCACCATTTTAAATAGTCATTCTACAGACTTTCTTCAATGCCCTATGCTTTTTAAAGAATGACAGCCATGTTTCTCAATAATCAGTCTAAAGCCTGATATCAAAATAATGGCATTTCATTGGGAAAGGTTTCTCAAGGCCTGTAGTACAACCTTAGCTTGGCCTTCATGCTGTACTACAGCACCTTGGCAGAGTAAGGTGGAAACCAGACTTTGCCAGTTGCCATTTCATGCTGGCAGAATTGTCTTGTTTTGGTCCATAATGTCTCCAACAGGAGCAAAAAATCAGAAAAAGCAAATATGATTACAAAAGTTTGAACAAATAAGTTCTGGCTTAATTTGTACAACATGGTATGTTTCTCCTTAACTGTGCATCTGCTGCACAATTGTTCAGAGCAAAATTTTGTGGAACTGCAAAAATCTGAAGCAGAGAAATGCTGATTTGCAAGCAGCCAGGTATTTGCATTATTCAACCCTGTGTTGCACATTATTGTGACTGCCACTGCCTCCAGTTATGAATGTGATCTCATATTTGCAAAAATGAACAGGGCACTGCTGAAAAGTCCATTGCATTTGTGCCCAGACCATTTGAAGAACCTGAAGAAAGCATTCTGGTTTAGAGCAAAAACATATGCTTCTGCGTAGCTACAACAGAGAACCTAACTTAGGGTTAAAGATTTATGGCTTAGTGCTGTAATTTATATAGCACTCAAGAAGGATTCAAACCAGCACTAATGCAAGCCATCCAGTAGTGCAGAAGATTGTATCTATATAAGTACAACATGGAGTACAGACCAAGAACTAGAAATGTGACTACTCAGTGCTTGTCACATGTGCTTTTCCTTCACTGTGTATCCAGAGATACATAGTTGCACAAATAACAAACATATTCATCGGCATCTACAAAAGAGCCATTCAGTATTCCTTGCTTAATATGTCCAGTCCAACAAAAACAACATGGCATCTTGCCCACAAGATCTGCTAATTCCAAACCCCATTGTCCAGCTCTGCCTACTGTTTCAACTACAATGGAACCCTTCCGCATCACAAAGCTGCAATGCAAGTTGGTCAGGATTTATTATTCTAGAGAATTTACAAATATACTCTGATAATTTATACATCTGGATTATGATTCATGTCAATGGATTGTCAGAACAAAAGAGCAACTATAGAACCTGTATTGTCGGTCTCCTGGCAAGGCAGCAGAGACTTATGCATCACCATTGCAGCCTGTCTCTTTACGTGATTCACTGTGGGGAAGGTCTGCTACTGATATCAAAGACTTATTTGTTCATGCACCACTGACTTCTGCTTTGCCATCATCCTGAGACATTGCTTCAATAAATGGCCAGAAACAGCATTTACGTCACAAGTCACACCTGCTACTGTAATTACTTTCCTGTCCACAGTTTCCCGCAGAGTGGAGCCCAGAAGAATTAGTATCCAATAATGGATCACAATTCACCCTCGTAGAGTCTGAAACTTTTCTGGGGAAGTGAAACATCATACACAGAAGATCAAACACTTTAATTAAACTTTGGAAGAAAGGTATACCAACTGCTGGGCGGAAGGCTTCCTTTGAATCTACACAGCACTACTTCCAAAAGTGTAACATGGCAGACACTTCCCAAATTACTATATATGAAGAAAGAGTGAAAAGCTGAATGTTACTATATTATAGATAACCTACCCTGAAACAGAAGTATAACTGGATATAAGATAAAATAGCCCAATAGACGCAGTAAAATCACAAAACAAACAGAAGTTACCATCATGGTGCTAAGAATCTGGAGGAATCTCACTTGTGAGAATATAAAAACTAATTCTTTTAAGGAAGAGGATCAAAGTCCATGTTGCTTCTCAAGACTGTCAGAAAAGCAAAAGCAAAAAATCTTATGCCTCCAAACTACCCGATAAGAGAGGTCAAAGTGCTTCTCCCTGAGTAACAAAGGAAATTTAGCTTATCTGCTGATACAGGGCATACATAACAGTCCCTAAGCAAGAAACACAGGAGGAAATCAAGACTATTCAACATTCTGCCAAATCCTGATTAACCACCTCCAGGCACTGGAGACCATTAAGTAAATAAAAGTTTAGCTTTTGATTTTAATAATTTTGTCCCAAATCAGTTTGTCTGTTTGGTCCCTAAGCATATGACTGCCTAGTAAGTTGTTATATAACTGCTGAGACAGTACAATAATAAAGTTACTATTTCATTATTCCTTTGGCATTACAAATATGCAACATCTTTCAAGAATTGGAGCATATGTAGCCTCACAGTAGATGCTTGGTAGGTGCTGCTTATGTGTTTGGTAGGCTGTCCTCTCTCTGCAGATAGCCAGAAAAGGAAACTTTCTGTCTTGCTGCTGCCATGGCTATCCCCTATCAGAATATACAACCTGAAGCCTGTCCTTCACACTATCTTGGCTACACTCTTAACTACATGGAGAAATTCATCCTGAGTTATAATTACCAAGGATTAATGACCAGCAAAATTCCTATAACTCTTTTTCTAGAAAAAAAAAGAAAAAAGAGCTAAACCAAACAAAAAACCCACCAAACTTAGACAAACTTTTGCAATATTCTCAGTGAAAGAGAAGATACAGAAGCTAGAGACACATGAGGGGAGGCCTTATAAGTTTGTGGGCTTTTATGCCTGGTTTCCAAGAATTATAGACATCTGTTGCGTTTTTGCCTGGTCTCTTCCCCACAACACTTTTCAAGTAGATTTGAGATCAGCAGAGACATATCAAAGATTCATAAACTCTTGCAAGTTTATGAAAACAGGTAACTTGAGACAGAGGAGACTGATAAATGTCCAGATGGAAAAAAATGAATCATTAGGTAACATTTTAAATTAGATTCCAACAAATCAACACATGAGAAAGCTCATATATGACCTTTCAAACAGAGCTTATAATCAGTCATGAGGTGCAAATCCAGAGAAATTCCAACTTTAGTTTCTTTTAACACATTATTGCTGAAAAGAAAAAAACTATTGTAAAGAGTACAGTGTGCTGTTCTCGGGTACAGCAGTCATCTTGGACAAGTAAATGCTCCACAGGAGGATTTGAGAAGCTGCATTTGGTTGCATTTGTCACTATAAAAAAATGAATGGGCAATGCCTTGGATGCCTTACCACCATGGAGCTGTGGACAAACACTGATATTAACGGTCTGAGCACAGTTGTTAATATTGGGATCAGATAACCACTGAACTCTGTCGGCCGCAATGCATTACTTTCTGCCATTCCTCATCATCTATCATTGAAAGTGTCATTAAAACATCAGAAAGTAGGTGACTAGTGCTATAATATCCTGACTAGTAGCAATCATTTTTTTATTATGATATTCAGTTTATTTTGTCAAACTCTGTTAGTACTTACTGATTTGAAATATCCATTAGGCTTAGAGGGGACACACATCTACAAAGAGGCAAAGATTACAATTCTGTGCCAGGCATTGATAAGCTATTTACTGTACCACAAATCAAAGGAAACATTTTCACTGAAAAAGAGGTATACTATTACAGCAATCACCAAACATATGCCTCATCCAGGTCAGAAAGGCATGTAGATGCTCAAATGACTTGAATGGTACAGAGTCTGAGCATAAAACTCAGGTTTAAAGAAAAAAACCCACCACTCTGTCCTTCCAGCATAACAACTCTCAACCCATAGATTATTCCACTCCATCCTGAGCAGCTCAGCTGACATTAAACAGAAATTGTAGCCTGTTCAGTTCATACTAGATCTCAGCTCCCACCTCTTCTGGTTAGAAACCATGTATGTAAGTACTGGGGGAGAAATTAGGCTTTGGTCATCATTATTTTGACCCAAATCATAGCTTGTCTGACTTTTCATCCTCTTAGGATTTCACTCCTCATTCATTTTTGATTGCTGTAGTGCTAAGGTGCTAAACCCCGTCTAAACATTGACAAGACATGCCACAGCACTGTGAACCAAAAAGTGAATGATCACCACTATAAATAATACTTCGGTCATATTCACAAGAACAGATTTCTATCAGAAGTTTTTCTTTTGAGTCTTTGCTGGTTTTCCAAGTGTTTTCTAATGTTTGACCAAATTAGCTCTTTACTTCAATCAAGTAAAATACTCAGTGGTAATCCAGTTTCCCTAAATCCAAGATTGTGTCATCTTATTCCTGCAGAAGGGATGTAAATAGTATCAAGCCCCCCCCACCCCCCAAAGGTATAGTCTCAGCTAAGGATACCTTCTAACAGTGATGAAGGTCTAAGGAAATGTTTTTTCCTCTGCTCTTCCTACAGGGGCACACTACTGAGGAAAGTCACACAAAATTTCAGTCTATTCAGATGATTGTGTCCCCTCCTCTCTTTGAGCTGGTTTACCAGTTCCCAGAAATGTCAAATCTCTTTCAGCAATGCACTAAACTCTATTGTGCGGGGACAAGTGTTTCTTTGAGTTGGGGAGAAGCTTTCCCCAGCTTTTAACCTTTCAGCTGGGGCCATTTTAAAAATTAAAATGTCTGCCTGTGCAATAAAAGCTGTGCTAACATTCTGAAGGTTAAGGTTACACACGGCAAGATTCAGACATCTTTTCTTAACAATTTTATTCTAGTGGCTTTAGTATCAGCTCTTTCTCTTGCACAGCATCTCAAGGACATGTTTAACTATCAGTTTAATCAGCTGTTAATCCAAACTAAAAGGCTAGATTTTGAAGTAAAATTCTTCCACACTTTCAGGTTTTAGGACTTAAGTTTTGATTCAAGCCTGCCCCTTTGCTGAATATTGTCAATGTTCCCTTCATTTCAATCTTTACAGAAACTGCCTTTATCCTAATGATGAACTGGAAAGAGAAGAAAATGAACCTTGTCATTCTTTCCTTTGCTTTGATACAAGGCAATTCTGAACACTTACTTTAAAAAGAAAATTGCAGGTTTTTTAAACTTGGTTAAGGTAGGGCTTTATGTCATTAAAAAAGTCAGGTTTGCTTCCTCACTGGGAGATTTGCATTTTGCCAGCCAGTCAGATGAGTCTTCCTTCCTTTTTTTCATGCTGTGGTATATAGGACTGTAAAGCACAGAAAACAGACTTTCCTGTCCCTGGCTATGCACACCCTGGCTTCCTTCCCAATAACCCACTCTTCCGGTAGCAATTCTAGTCCGGGTTTTCTTGCAGTACATCTGGAATCTAGTTATAGGCTAGCAAGGGAATTAATTGTGGTAGCTCCAATATATAGCTGTTCTCCTCTGGTAGACTGGCAGCTGATCCTTTTATAGAGTAACTCATAGCTGCAATTGAGAGGGGGCAGTCCAGAAGTCCATTATGCATGTTTCTGGTTTTATTGCACTAGCAATGTTCAGACATCTGTCAGGTATTACCGGCGATGAGGTGCTCACTGGTCTGTTTAACACAAGTAGAGGATCAGGGACACACCGTCCTTAAATGCACTAAGTAGTAGAACACGTGAAGAACCATTTATCTGGAGTACAGACTGGAAACAGCCCTCAGTCACATAATATGAAGGGACTCTAGGAGAATGTTTTCATTCAAGCTCTCTCCCACTCAACAGGTGGGACCAGCAAGGTCCCATGCTGGTGTAAAGGCCCATCGGTATTGTAGTCTGCTGGGCTACCTCTGTCTCAGCTCACTGTGAGAAACAACCTAGAAAATTTCTGTCCTCCCAGAATAGCACATTACACTTCTCATCTCAATTTTTGCTCATTTTTGCCTAATGCCCCATCAAAAAGAAAGATTTCATGCAAGAAATAAAAGATCTGTTTTCCAGCGTCCTATCGCTCTATGCATCATGAGATGAATGAGGAGAAATGCAGGTCCCCAAACCAATGTGCTCAGTCAATAATCACATGTCTAGTGAGGCTGGAGCCATTCTCAGAGCTGGAAGAAAGCAGTGGTTGTAACCAGAAGTCTTTGTGATTACGATAGAAAAATCAACACTGCAACTCTCAGCTGGGTGGTAAGCTGGATCCCAGCACACCTTCACTGGGTACTTTTGGTTACCGTTCGCTGTTCGGCTTTGGACTCTTTATCCATCCTACCTGACCTCTCTGTTCAAATTTTCTCTACTCCTCAGCCAGTTCTCAGTCCTCTGCCAAACCCTCACAGGGCTCTCAAACTTTGATCACTTCTTTGCCCTGTTCTCAAAGGATCCAGGAGCACTAACTGTACTTTCCAAAATTACTGGAGAAAGCCCTCCTTTACCATTTCATGTAAGAAGACATGAGGTTTTAATCATCAGGTTCATGTTCATTAAATTATATACAGTACCTACAGTTTGGTTGATATTTTCCTCCAGCACATCGGGAGAGGTTCTTGTTCCATATTTACACTGGGGCAACAGAGCAGAATTTTGCTCTTCTGTTTAATGACACATAATATTTTTTTCCCCTTTCCAATGGGGAAAAAATTTGTCCAGATGTCAGAAAAATTGTGCCATAAAGTCAAATTATCCCATTCTTCCGATACAACTGGGGGAAAGAAAAAAAAAAAGAAGGTTCACCAAGACTTCAGTCATGTTTACATTTCCATTAAATTTTTATCTTCTGTCTTTACACTCAGGTACCTCCCAATATCAGGTACTTAAACTACTGCTTCTGGAACAAATAATTCCTACAGGCACAGATGGATTATAAGCAATTTGTACTTGAAGTGGAGGCACTAATGCTGTCAATGAACCCATTTGTTTTTTCTTGCCCTTCCACTACTGCTGCAAAGCACTTACAACAAAATGCTTTGTCTCCAGTCCTGACCTCTTTGAGAAATTCAGTGATGAAGTGCAGAGGTCATTTAACTCAAACAGCAGCATCAAAACTTCTAAATATGTACTGACTCTCATAAGGAAGCTAGGTAGCAAGTTACTTCACAGAAAATAACGGTGCAAAAGAAAGCAGTTTCTTTCTCCTGAGTATTTTTTTATGATGGCTGTGTGATTAAGCTTGTTGTAAAAGACCCTCTGATTTTTTTCCAGAGGGATGAAGGAACAATACTGTAACTTGGAAAAAGCGCAATCAGTAGTACTAATTTCCCATACTGTTGATAAAACTAAGTTTGTTTATCTGAGACTGCAAAAGCAGGACAGATCAACGAGTGACCTGTAAAGACCTGAGCTCAAAACCCAGTCTTTGTATGACCGGTATGAACTGTTTCATCTCTCCTCATCTGTTTTATTTAACAAAATGAAGCTCTAACCCTTACTGGTGTGAAGAAGTATCAGTAACTGTAAGACAGCTCTCCCATTAAAATGAAATCGAATTCTTTAATATCTGATATTTATGAACTCTAGTTGTTTTCTGTTTTGGAATCTGAAATGTAATAGTTTATCTGGAGTAAAACTCCAAAGCTCTGTATTTGCCAGTACCTTTACCAGAAGAACACAACTTTGGACTTGAGAGTTGGAACGCCAATGCCTTGTCACAATCCTAGGACTGAGCGCCAAACATTTGGGTACTGCTTGCACCACTCCAATGATAAAAGAGGGATGTGCTAATACATTTGCACTGCTCAGATTTTACTGTGGATATCATCGCTTCTAATCACAGAATTATTTAATTTATTTTCAGAGCCAACAAATTACTCCATCACTCCATTCTCTATATCCAAAGAACAATTAATGCCTATAGTAATTCTTTACTCATTAAATATGATTTAATCACAATTTTGTTTCTGACTTTTTCAAGGTTATTAACCAGGTGACTTTTAAGTGGTTTGTTTCTGCTGCTCAGTCTCTCTCTCTTGTTTTTCATTTCTGCTCCTGTCCGACAGTTTTACAGAACAGCAATTATCAGCATATCCACAGTAGCAGCATTGTTACTATTAAAAATGCTACAGTTGAGAGCAATGTTTTTAATTATTCACCAGAGCCATGCTTAAACTGGGCTTACTACTCAGCTATTTTTACCAAGCTTCCTTCATTTCAAATGGTTTGATAAAACATTTTAGTCACAGATCCAGGATATTCTGCATTTTGAAATAAAAGGATTTTCTTCTCACATCCTCTATGGGCTGATTACTGATTCAAATCTTAATATTCCTAGGATAATCAGTATTCTCAGTTTATAATACTCAATAGTATCTACAGATGTTTCTTGTGTTCATCAGAGCACAGTGGACGAAATTTATGTCTTAATGTCTACAAAAATCTTTCCGGGAGGGGATTCATCACTGGCTGAGGTGACTGTCTGCAAAGTATCTCATTCCCATATATTCATGACTACGAATCATCTTGGGTTTGGACAAAAATAATTAAACATGAAATACTAGGACTGTATTCTCCATTTGGAAACTGTCTTAACTCTCACTAATCTCAAGCTAAAGCATGGCAATTTAAAAATTTGTAATTAACACTAAATTACTGAGAACTGTTGGGCATGTTTCCAAATGCAGGGTGAATGAATAACATCTAAAATCTGTAAAGGTCTAAACTTTTTTTTATGTAGCATTTCTCTGCCTGAAGTAGAAGTCAAGCTCTACTTCGAGCCACAAAGTTTGGGCAAGTTAAAAGTAGTAGTACAATACTAACTGGATCTAATAAGAAGCCATTTGTTTTAGCTGCTCTTAGCAGTGAGTTAAAGATATATAACCCACTTTCTTCATTTCCTAAATGTTCCAAAGGATATTTGTAGCTGTGTCTCTTTGGCACTTTGACCATGCATTTCAAATGTTCCAATGGCGAGAGTGGATGAACACGAATGATGGATGGTCGACTATCTGATGGATAATGCTGCTATTTTCCATCTCAAAAACTGAATCCAACATAATTAAAGTTTCTTTTCAATATTCTTTTTTTCCTCTCCAATGCTCACTGCCTTCAATTTCCCCAACTATCATGATTTTTCCCAATATACAATGGGCACTATTTATCAAAAATGACATTCTCAGATAAAAGCAGCTCCAGAATGTAAGTACATAGTCTAAAGCCTACAGAGCTCACTTCCACTGCCATGGCCAGGCTGAGCTTTCTAGGTAAACAGTGGTTCCCTGTCAGTCACCGAGTCTTTTGCACTGACTGCTGTGTTTCTGTTGCTAAAAATTGTTTAATATGAAACACCAAACAAGAGCAGCCTTGCCCTGGAAGTTTGCGAAGCGGTTAGTTGAGAGGGAAGGGAATGGACTTTCTCAGCTACACATTTGACCACTTTTACCCTTTCTTTATTTGCTTTACTGAGTCTCGATCTTACCCAGGTGCCTGTAGAAAATATATCACTCAAATATATGAGGGGTTTTTTTCCAGAATGACCTCTGAAAATGTGATCAGCTATGTGGGATTATTATTCCTGTGAACAGAGAAGCTAAGAAAGCTACCATGAGCAATACTGCCACTAAATGTTTTCCTCACAGTCAACTCAAATTTTTATATTTCTCACCCTTATTAAGTATTGAGTATGACAGTACTGGATATTCAGTGGTACACTAAGGGGAAAAGGTAAGCCTCCTGTCCTGCACGCACACACACATATTATACTCATGAAAGATTCAATAGATATTCCCTTAAAACGCTTGCAATCCCATGGCACCACAAATGGCTCTAAGAGTTGTGTCCCAGATGCTTCCCCACATTCTCCAAATAATTTTAACCACTGATGCTCTCAAGCATGTCAAGTGTAGTTCTGATGAATAAATTTGCAGCAATTACAATAATTAGCTGTTATGCCTGTAAACAATTTTGTGATTTTTGTGTCTGCTTTTAAGAGCAGACAGTATTTCCAAATGTTATTCTTGACAATGGACTTAATTTTCAGAATGTAATTCTTCAAAAGTCCTGAAATCTGTCATTCTTAAAGGGGAATACAGGTGCATCAATGTCCATTTTATGCATCCAGCATCTAATTCTGTAAACTGTTGTTTACCACTGAGATGGGCTCACAATTTTCAACTCTCAAAGCCTTCCAAAACCTTGAAAGATTAGGCCCTTGGGAGACATTCTGATAAAGTGATGGCACCATGAAAACCAAAAAGAAAAAGGAAAAAGTCAGTTCTAAACAAAACCATTTTGGAGTATACGGAGAAAGCACCTTACTAAACAGTCATCCTGGAAATTCGTAATGGGTCAATCTTTAACCCACTAAGCAGACTTACTTTGCCATCTTGTTCTAACATCAACATAAACTACTTTGCGTGACTGTTGTGCATCATATGAGTTAGTACCACTGTAGGTCAGCTGTGATGACAGTTGTACATTCACAAAATGGAGAATCCTCAGTTGTTAACAGAACAGTGTAGGTGGCAAGTTATTACTGCCTCAGACTATTCCCTGTTTGATCAAATATATGAGACCCACAGTGTTTTCTAGCCAGAAGGCGAGTGCTTCCCATAACTCTGCAATACGGATTAAGGACAGACTTTAACAAGTAGGAAGTGCTACAAGCAAATATAATGAGGAGTCATGGGAAAAGTTCTGCACATATGAAAAAAAAAAGAAAACTTCGAGTTACAAACAAAACAACAAAAAAAGGTCTAGAATTGTCAAAATGCCGCTTTTGGATGAATAACATGATAGGATTTTCTTTAAAGCAGGAGTGATTTAAAGCAGCATGATATCCCATCAAAACATTTGTTTTGGTTAGACATGTACCAGGCTGAATCTACAAGAGTTTGCACCTGATAAGAGCTGGGCCAAAGACCTCTAGGACTGCAGGAAAGCAGGAACTCACCCTCATCACCTGAACCTCTCCCTCCTTTGAGGGAAGTGCAGGCTGAGGTACTATGTGCTCCATTTCCTCAGGCAGAAACTTTGGCCAGAAAATATTTTTATGCTTTTCAGCATTGAAAATTCCACAACAATAAGGGTGGAAACATTATTGCCAGTAAACTGCTCCATGCAGAAGTTCAACTTGTTATCAAAAATCACAACTACTTTTGTTTCCAGCAGCCCAAAACCTAAATATTTTTCCTCAGGCCGCCATAGAGAGTGAATGGGAAATTAGTCTTAGAATGAAAGCTATGAGGATTTTGGGTTTTTGTGATGAGAAATAGAAAACATTTCAGACATAACTATCCTGTAAATGTAAATAAGACAATTAGTTGTATGCCAAATCTTCTCTTTTTTTTTTTTTAAATAAGGTATTTTCTTCTTTTATCAGCCAAGGCTGTACTCCAGCAGATACGAGTGTCATATTGTGGGCAAGAAGATTACTTCCTGCCTTGCTAAAATTAAAACAGCCTTTAGATGCACAGCATGAAAACATCTCCATTAAACTGTTTATCTAGAAAAGAAATATAAGGCTATCGGCCAGAGTTTTCTCCAGATTTCCCTTCACTTTCAGCAATTTCAGGGCTTGTAAATCCAAGCCTGCCAATGAAAGGCAGTCTGTTTGCTTTGTTGCTTTGTCTCAACTATAAAAATCAATACATTGTAGAGAGCAGGCCTTTCTGGCATAGCTCCTCAGTTTTCTACCTGAGAGACTGTGCTGACTTTTGGTTGCTAGAGAAAGAGTAATTCTTAAAACATTCCTAAACACATGCATTCCTGAAACATACCTAAAACACAAATGAAATTGTAACCTTCCAGCAATCAGGACAGCAGAGCACTGGATCAAGTGAGCAGATAGCTAAGTGGGTGAAAATGTGCCCCTAAGCAGACAAGTAGTTGTCCTGCAAGAAGCAGGCAGTAGCCACAGCCCACAAAAAGCTGAACACTGTGAAGTGCTCATGATCTTGAACTGAAATGTTTCAAATCCAGAAGGGTTTCTCCTGGTGTAACTCAAGGCAGTGGTGAGCAGACAAAACTTTTCAAAAAGTTTGGCCTTGGTCATAACTGTAAATGACGATGCCAGTTATGTTGTCTCCACATTCAACAAACTCAGTTTATTCACATACAAACAGACTTTTTGTATCAAATATCCTTTTTTCTCTCTCTGCTTGTGTAGCATGAGTTATTTGGGTTCTTTTAACTCTGCAAATTCTAAGGACAGGTATCTTGGCTGAACTATGGCCTCTGTCCCCACATGCTTTTCTGTTCTCATAACCTCTCTTTTTATTCATGTTTGGAATAATTTCTACTCCTTCTCCACCAGTCCTCATTTCTCTTTTCCAAACACATCTGCGTGTTTTGTGTTTTGGCTTCTGCACTTCTTTCATAACAGCCTGTTGCAGCTATGCATTCACATACAGTCAATTTCTCAAGGGATTTTCCCATGTTCAGACCAAAGGAAGCCAAATACAATCTTAGGATTTGCTGCACAAACAGGTTCTGAAAGCTTGCGATTTCTATTAGCTTCAATAAGAAATGAGCCTGTTTAACAGCTCAGGATTTCAGATCATTATTGCTTTAAAAAAATATCCTTATAAGTGGAATCCTAAACGCATACCTGCGGGAGTGTAATCCTACAAAATCTGAGCATCCTCAGCTCAGATATAATTTGCAATATGAAAACATCATGATCTAAAAGGTAGTTATTAAAAAAAAAGCCAGTAATCTGAGAATGCTGTGTTAAAATTCATCACGTACACTGGTTTGCTTTTTGTGATTCCTTAAGCATGCAGTTCTCCAGGTCCTGTTTCTATTTACTGTGTCTCACTTCATTCATTGTTTATCAAGTGCTTAAAGTTCAGATCCCTTTTGGTGAATTTTTTGCAACCCTGTGCTGTTGTCTATCTTAGCTGTGCTCTTTGCTTGCACAGATTTTCAAGTATCTTTTCTCCAAATATACAAATTTTGATTATATAAAAATTTCCTTGGACTCTCAATAACTTGTTTCTAAGAAGAAAACTTTACTGTTAATTAAGCTGGCAGCTGCTTGAAACAAGTGGAAAGCACACACTGGACCTTTCTGAATGGGAAGTCCCTCCTTCTGCAAAACAGAAATACCCAGAAGAAAACTGAAGGACAGCTTCCCTGAGGGAACAAGTTTGCATGGAAGTGTTTCCTTAGGTGTGAAACAGTCCCACAGTTTTCGAAGGCCAAAAATTACTGCATTCCTCCATAATTATGTTCCTATACACATAGAGAGCAAACATGGTTTAATGAGAGCATTGGAACCTGTGTCCTGGCTTTGGTATTGATCTGTTTCAGTGTCCTTGCCTCTGGTTCTTACCTACTCTTTCAAGTTATCTTGCCATGGTATCTAAGCGCCTTCCACAACAGAAGAGGTGAAGTCCCTGCTGAGCATTACAGAACCAACAGCATGTCTTCATTTTGGAGGTAAATACTCTGCCGGGTCCTGAGGTTTTAAGCTTAGTTAATTTACCATGCTCTATCATCCACCTTCCATCCATTGTGTTTATTTAAAAAGTAAAAATCATCAGGGCAGAACCCAGTTGCACTTTGTGTTTGTAGAGAGACTTTCAAAATTTGTTAATGAGATCAAAACCCCTGCGGTTTATGATGAGAACAGAAGTGTAGAATGTATATGTACAAAATATATTTTAGGATTTATGACCACCGTCTACTTTCTCTTTGCTCTATCCTAAAACTAGATCTTCACACCGTATTTCAGTCAGTGCTGGACATGCAAAGGTTTTCATATATGCTTAATTTTTAGCACAATGAGTATCTTCAGTGTTACTGAAGTAACTAGCTGTCTGTAGTTATACAAATGAGTAACACTTTGCAGGACCAGGGCCTAAACCTTCAATAATACATGGTTTCCTCCTTTAATGCTTTTATTCTTTCAAATTATTCTTTAATTCCTCTGTTTTTCAGCTCACATCAGTATCATCAGACGACCAATGTGGGACTGATTAGCACATGAAGAAGCATCGTTAAAGTCTAGCTTTATGTTCTGCATCTAATTCAATCCAAGAAGTGTCTTATAAACCTATGTTTAAATTTTCATCAGATCAATTTTTCTCATTTTAGAGTTCAAAGGTTTTATCCCCCCAGTACTCATAACAGGAAATATTATCTCTACACAGCAGATAATAGGCATGGACAGGGTCACTATTGTACCTCTTGGCACTGTGGGGGAATTTAACAGCTCCACTGTGTGTAGATACATACTTTGCACTAAAACTCCCTCTCATTGTCAAGTGGGTATGAGCCATTGCATTCATGTGTACTGTTATTTTGTGCAGGGTATTTAATAGTCATAGTATTTAACTCTAGAGATGACTGCACTCAAGGTATGCTTGGAATGAGTGCGTGTCTGCATGCTGTGCTGTGCTGTTTTGCAGGAATAAAGATGTTGTAGATGTTATACAGCAATGTATTTGAAGAGGGTTTTAAATACAATCTAACAGGTTTTATCTCAAATGGATTTACCAGATCAAAAGCTAGTTAGAGAGATAAAATCATAAGTTAAGATACAATCATAGGTTAAGATAGGAAGAAAGGAGATGAGAAGGAAAAGATAATCGAGATGAGGCACAAACAGATGAGCTAGTTATGGAAAGGCAGCACCCACTAGCTGAAGCTCCAAATAAGAGAGATTCTTGATGCTGCACTACTGAGATCATTTCATAATAGCAGTTGATGTGTTAAAGAACAGAAAGATCTAGAGTCATTTTATTGGCAGTATGTGCAACAAAAGGAAAACAGGCAAACATAACCATCAAAGTCTTTGCAGGTGAAATCATGAGTACAGTACACAAGTATCATCAATTAAAAAAATATGTAGAGCACTAGGCAGGAATTGGAAAAATAACAGGATCTCCAGAACCTAGATTGGACAGCAAGAGATAAGAACATGATGGTCGAGACGTTTGACGGTTGGACTTGATGATCTTAGAGGTCTTTTCCAATCTTAAAGATTCCATGATTATATGATTCTATGAGACACTCAGGAATTTAGAATGAAGATTTGAAAGGGAAAAGCAGGAATATTAGAAGGTTTTTTTAAAGGAAAGGAGGGGGAAATAAAAATCAGAGAAACTGCAAAGGAACTTGAAGGACTTCAGAGGAAAGAGGTGTATAGCAGATGCTCAGAGATGAACAGCACATAGGAAGCAGTTCTGCATATGTAATGCTACACATGTATGTATACATGAGTATGTAACCTGTTTCTGAGTACATAACACTACCTTTCTAGTGCAATTAGAGAATGGTCCAGCAGGCAAGCAGATCACAATGACACAGAGAGCAAGAGAGGGAGACTTCCCAGGTGAAAGAAAGAAGTCTGCAGAAAAAGTAATTAGAGCAGTATGATAGTGGCAGGAAAAGTCATAGCTCAAGGGCCTTTTTTGAAGCAGTAAGCTGTTACTTAACTGAGAGAAATATGGGTAACAGAGATTTGGAGATGCTGAGAGATTTGGATGTGATAGAACTTAATCAAAAGGAGAGGCATAGATATGAATAAAAGGAATCTTGGAAATAAGCTTCCTAAGAAAAAGTGCTGTTTGTGTCTCGCACTCCACAAAGAGGTAAATGAATACTGGAGCATACGGCAAAGAAAACCAGATAACGAGGAGGAAAAGAGTCAAGAAACATGGAGCAACTAAATTCAGTAGATGAGTGGAAGCACATGAATGTTCCTCTAATCATCACTCAGGAAGAATATTTGTACAGATAAATTACTCTGTAGAGAAATATCATCTTTCTAAAGTGTTGAAAGAAATTCTCACCTGTAATTGCACAAGTTACTCCAAACAGGAATATAAGCTAGGAGGAATCTGTGCCAGCTGGAAAAAGGTTTATGGTATAGCTTGTTAATTGTTTCTGTGTCTGAGAGAAGTCGGTCGTGATTCTGCTTTTCTCAGCACCTGCTCTATCAGCCCAGTCTTCTGAGTTTTAAAAGGTATTTATTGCTTTCAAACCTCATAAAAATTATATATACTTTTATTTACCAAAATATTTTTTGTCTGGGTACTAGGTAGCCCCATACCTAATCCTTACCAATGGTTAGTGTTCTCCAGTGGCAGGGTGGAGCAACGATCTCTGAAGCTTGTTTCTTTTCCTGTAATGTATCTGGAGTCTGGCTGAAAATACATTTGCTCCTGCTACATATTTGTGACTCCTATTTATAGAAATAGAACTTTGGGGCTTTTTTTCCCTGAGATATTTTATGTTCATATTGCACATCACTAAGTGACCCCTAGCTATGCTTCTGTGTTATTCTTATGTATTATTTTAGCTAGGTTTTAATGAGTTACTACAGTGAGATTAATATCCCATAGCACCACCAGAAAGTTGCTGGATGTAAAATGTCCCAAAGACATGATGACAGTTTTTCCATGTCAACATGCCTTCAGTCCTGAGGTCAAGCTCATACAAATAATTTATATGTTTAGGGGAATATTGCTCCTCACTTTCAGGGACAAGCTTCAACCTCTGCTATCTTTTGGGTGAACATTAGTAGGAAGAGCGTCTCAGGAGCACTAGGCAGATGTATCCTGCTACCAAGAGGCTAAACCAGAGAGTGAAGATATTCCAACAGAGAAATGGCAGTTACACTGACACTTCATGACAGTAATGACACAGGCACCTACATCAAAAGGAAAAGATCTCAATCTGCCCAGTCCTATTTCTCACTATGCATGATGCATCATATTCACTGCAATCTCAGTATAGTACTGAGCTGTTACTCTCCTCCTCTCTCCTCACCCTTATCCTCCTTCTCAATGCAGGACAAAAACCCATGAGTGATTCCTCCATTGTACTTTCCTCTTCCCCTAAATTACTTCCTTCACTTCACACTGTGCTTTCCCATTTTTTACTGTACTGCCATCTCTTCCTCCAAGCGCCAGAAGGAGACTCAGCTACCATTTTCTCCTCCCATCACATAACAGAAGGCTTGATTTAAACTTTGTAGAAAACCTAGGTGTTAGGTTGTGTGTTTGAAGGCTCATCTTCACAAACATGAAGGAGCATGGAAGTACAATGCCAAGCAAGGGAACACCAATAACTTGATAAGAGAAAGGGAGCCCCTTGCTCTGGTTCCTCCCAGGAAGAGTGATCAGCCCCACTGTCCAGATGTGAAAATCATCAATATGAGTCAAATGGAGCAGGTCCTCAGATTACCTTACAAACTGAGGATGCGGAGTTACTGCCTAAAGGGGTACGGGATTTGTTATGGGATGCAGGGGAAGAGCATCTTGGGAGTGCACAAGATTTGTTATAGGAACTTTAAAGGAGAAACCAAAGGTAGGGGAAGGCATGTAGCAGGGTAGTCTGGGGAGGAACACACATAGAAGAGCAGAGAGATACAGGGAAAAAAGGGGCTGATCACCTATAAACAGGTTGCTGGTCAGTATGCTTATCCAGCCATGCCATCTGATCCCTGCAGCCTGTCCTTATGAAACTCCTTTTCTATTTTCCTGGGTGAGAATACTCTACTTTGTGTGCATGTAGGTGTATAGAAGTCCAAGTGCACCTGCAGCACCAGTAACTGAGAGGCTGGAGTGCACAAGTGGTCTAAGTGCCAGCAACTGGAGTGGAGACCACAAGCCATAGACACCAACGTGTTTATAATACCAGCAACTGAAGAGACTGGATGGAGAGCACGTGTATTCTGTGGTATGTATATCGGTAGCAAACTGCTAATAAGTATCAAGCTGAATCAGCCAGCAAGTAGGGAAAGAGGCTTGGGAGCCAGATGCCAAAACAGCCACAAGTCTGAGCTGCATATGGGAAAGACCAGAGGGTCTGAGTGCTGGCTGCTGAAGGTACCAACAAGTCCAAGCAAATTACTGATGAGACCATAAGGTCTGGGATCAGCTGAAACCCACTCACATATATATGTCTCTGCAAGAGGCAACTAAAGACTAAAGGGTCCAAGGGCCAGCTACTCAAGAGACAAGTATCCAAGGCCATCCATAGTATGTGTCTGTACACATGCCTGCGTGCGCAAGGGGGTCTGAGTACCAGCAAATGGAGTGGGTCTGGGGCTGGCATGCCCAGGTGCCAGCAGCCGGGGAGACCTGTAAGCCAGAGGCAGACTGAGTGTCTAAAATCAGCTATTGGAAGGATCCATATTGTATACATGTGTATATACATACATAAGTTTTCCACTAAGAGGTTTGCATCTTGATCAACCACAGAAACAAGATGAGGCCATTAGCGCTGTTTACATTTGTGCTGTGTTTTCTGTATGCATTGACCTGTGTGACCAGTCATGTGCACATGTATATATGTACACATGGGAATGTACACCCAGCCTTGCTACGGTCCAGAAATGAGAAGATGGAGCTGCAGCAGCCTTGCCTCAACAATCTTTCCACCAATCTCCATGCAGAGACAGCTGTAGAGGGCATGCTGTATCCTACACTTCCAGCTAGAAGAACCAGTGTGCAGCAAGTCCAGTGCATCAGACTCATGACAAAAGCTAACCGGTTATGCACAGGCAGTCCCACACATCTGGCTATTGCGCACACACAGAGTAATTCCACATGAACAGTAGTCACTGCTCCTTATGCCTGAAAAATATCCTTTGTGTTTTTGATTTGTAGTCAGAACTTGTCTACCTTTACACAGATCCACATTATACAACACACCTGATGTTTCTGGGACCATACTGACCCAGGACATTTTCATAGAGCAATGCTGATCCACATACAAAGCCTATAGATGAAATGTTATTTTGACATCAAACAAAAAAGAAATTTTAGGTTCTCCTTGATATTGTTTGTTTCTTGTATTTAGTGAAGAACATGTGAGGACAAAAATCAAATGCGTGATCTCTGGTATGTGCTTTCTGGTCATCTTTGCCAGCAGGCTTAATAAAGTAATTTGAAGACTTGTCATGCAAACTGAGATTGTTTCATAGTTTCTAGTGAAAATGGTTTAGCCACATCGCCATTTCATTTCCTGTCTTCCAGCTTTAGCAAAATTCCTTCACTCCAAATCTCTCTGACTATGTATCTAAAATTTAGAAACCTTGCTGGCCATTATCCTTCACACTTCCATATGTCTACATTGTGATCTGAACCAGAAAATAAAAATAAAAACTTTTTTTCAAAAGAAAGGTCATTGTAGAAGAGCTCAAAGTTGTGGTGTGATATCGTTTGAAGTTGCCTACTGAACTCACACGTTCCCAGTGCTTCAGACACAGGAGTTATGTAGGATTTAAAATAAAAAAAACCCCAAACCTCACTCCACTGTTCAGAAGCTTTTTCTAGCTTTGATGACAACTCCTCTGAAATTGCTTATTTTTCAGATCAGTGGAGAGTGATACAGAAGGTCTTGGATCATTACAGAACATGAAGATCCTTACACATCTGAGCATATTGCAAGTGACAGCAGAACATAGAGTGAACCCCCAACAACACTGTCAGCAGCCAGAGTTAAGAAAATAACATTCACTGGAATTTTCCTTACTTAAAGATGTTTTCTGACTTTTTTATTGACCCAACGCTGTTGTATGTTTAAAGCAGTCAGAGACATATTACATCAGCCCTAGTGTTTGATGCAGAAACACAAGGAAAACATAATCCAAGGAACCACATTGATGATCAGGTCAACAATTCAGTCTGCATACAGATGTAGATGCCACCTATCTTAACAGCAGCACTTTTCCAATCCCTCCATTCAGGAGAAGGCTTCTGTAGGCTCAGAGGTCTGCAGTCAAGGAAAAGATGGGAAACAGAAAAAAAGCGCAAATTGCATTTCCCCCATAGAAATAGGAACCGTTAAAGCTCAAGGCTCTGAGGCTAGCTGCAAGCACAGTTGCACCGTAATGAGGAAAATGGCCAGCTCAGAGGCAGCGGTCCCACAGGCACGCCGTCAGCATGCTGTGCAGGTCAGCTGAGTGGCAGCAGTTTACCTGCTAAGGGTACACAGCAGCAAGCACAACAAACCTCGTGCTGTTTGTTTCTTTCTTTAAAACCCCCAGCTCTGACTTTCACAGGCTCCCATGGGAATGATTTTCTATTCTTTTTTTAAAGAGAGTCTCTGAAACTTACCACCTAAAAATTTGAAATTTTAGCCACCAAATGGATAAGAAGTCTTTCTCTTAAAGGCAACATTTTAAATATATACCCTTCATTTTCATAACATATGGCACATGGTTTCTGACTGCAAAATGCACTTGTCACTGAAGTTTCCATGCTAAGCAGTTTTGTACAGTGGCTGCCCAAAATGCTTTTCTTGTGTGAGGTGGTGAACTGCCTCACTGGAAGTCCGTGATCCTGGGATAGCAATTAACAGAGGAGCTGCTCGACCTTCACTAATACTGACCCACTTCACACCCAAGCAAGTGGAGGCAAGTTGTGGTAGTCACATTAACCTCTACAAAGTGCAAGTCCACATATAATACCTTCCCAAATCTTTAAGCAGAAGTTTGTTGTTTCATTCTTGTAATGTCAAGCTGAAAAGCTCACCATAGGCTCCATCTAAAATACAGCCATCCATAGCACAGTCGCATTGCTTCTCCTCCAGTATGCCCCTAGAGCAGAGCACACAGCCTGCAAAAGGGCATATAGGTGGCACATCTGTGGTTCACTTATTTGTGCAAACACTTTGAAAGCTCCAGCCTTCAGCAGGCAGCTGTGAGCCAGGGAGAGAAGGGGATCACCTACACGAATGATATGAAAAGGCAGTAACCATTTAATAGAAATGACTGGAGAATAAAAAAAACCTGAAGAGTTACACATAACTAAGGTACAAATCCTGAGAGTCAATGGAGCCATTCCTGGAAAAAGTGTGAACACAGTTTGGTGCTATAAAAGATTTCCATTGACTATTATGATCGTCTGGTCTGACCTCAAGGTGTCATCTTAAATTCTGGTTTCTTTTCATAGCACCCTCCCATTCTGCTCCTTTCCTAATGACTTCATTTCCACTTTAGAAGTTTAACTAGCAGCTTGCAGAATGGGCCATTTACACACCATTATTGTTTCCATTTATTCAAACAAGAAAGTAAGAAGTTTTTAGTAAAGCCTAGTCCACCCTGAAGCCTCTGGGTTTTCTTTTCCAGGAAAAAGACGGTTGTTGACCCACTTAATCTGCCTCCAGGGAGATTTGGTTTTATTTTCTTTACACTGGTAATCTTCCCCTCCTTAGATTGCTTTCTGGGAAGATGATCAAGAGAAAAGAGAGAACTGTGGCACCTTGTGATTGATTACAGCTTTTCTCCCAAGTTGTTCTCCTCATCTATTTCATATGACATTTGCAAAAGCTAACATGATGTTAAATTCATCAGTTTTTAGAGAAAGAAAATGTCTAGCGATGAGAGATCAATTTGTTTCATCAAAAATAATTATATTTCTTCTCAGTCTATCTTGGGAAACATAATGAATACTTTAGAACGCTTTCCAAAATATTTCTCAGACATATTTCCTGTGTTATATCGCATAAGAAATATTTAATTCTGCTTAGTTATCAGCAGAGCTATTATGTCTGTTTTTTCCAAAACCTTCTCATAACTGACTCCACAGACACTAGTATAGAACACACATATTGCACACAAACCTTCACAGGCTTGAGAGGTGGCCACACGCGAACTTGATGAAGTTCAACAAGGCCAAGTACAAGGTCCTGCACATGGGTCGGGACAATGCTAAGCACAACTACAGGCTGGGTGGAGAATGGACTGAGAGCAGCCCTGAGGAGCAGGACTTGGGGGTGTTGGTTGATGAAAACTTCAACGTGGCCCAGTAACATGCACTTGCAGCCCAGAAAGCCAACCAACATCCCAGGCTGCATCAAAAGAAGTGTGACCAGCAGGTCAAGGGAGGTGATTCTGCCCCTCTACTCCACCCTCCTGACACCCCACCTGGAGTACTGTGTCCAGCTCTGGAGCCCTCAACATAAGGACCTGGAGCTGTTGGAGAGAGTCCAGAGGACAGCCACGAAGATGATCAGAGGGCTGGAGAACCTCTCCTGTGAGGACAGGCTGAGAGAGTTGGGGTTGTTCAGCCTGGAGAACAGAAGGCTCTAGGGACACCTTATAGCAGCCTTCCAGTACCTAAAGGGGACCTACAAGAAAACTGGAGAGGGACTGTTTACAAGGGCAGGTAGCGATAGGACAAGGGGTAATGGATTTAAACTGAAGGAGGGTAGTTTAGATTAGATATAGGGGAAAAAATTCTTCACTGTGAGGGTGGTGAGGCACTGGGACAGGTTGCCCAGAGAGGTTGTGGAGGCCCCTCCTTGGAAGCGTTCAAGGCCAGGTCTGGTCTGGTGGAGGGTGTCCCTGCCTGGGGCAGGGGGGTTGGAACTAGATGATCTTTGAGGTCCCTTCCAACCCAAACCATTCTATGATTTACTGCACAAAGCCATAGAAAAGCTGACTAAAACAACAATTTATATTTACTTGTTTTAGGGCTGTGTTGCATCCTCAACAAAAGTTAGTACATTCTGAACTGTTCCAGAGGCACCACAGGAGGGAATTACACTGTAGGCTGGTGGTTATTTACTGTAAGCATAGATGTAAGCTAGCAGTAAATAACTACTCTGATGCTCAAGTCCAGTAAGCATCAATTGTGCTGGTTCATACACTGGCAGAAAATGCAAAGTTACATAATTATCCTGTACCTGTCTTTTCCCCATACCATGTCTTGCACCCTTGCAGGGAAAGAGCGAGCAAGCACATGCTGGTTTTACTTCTCCAGTGCCCTGGGAAAGCATGGAAGGAAGGACATACCAGTAAGCCCCTGCCTTGGCATGCAGCCTTCCTTCATGCCCAGCTCCTGGCGAATACCTGAGGCTTCAGTAAGTCAGACACAGGCAGTGTCCACACTGAAGCTGGGCACAAAAACTGCCTAAAAGCCCAACCTCCCCCAAGGTACACAATCTCAGGACCATTGTAGAGAGGGACAGGTCAACGTTAACAGTGAGATGCTCTCTCTACTCTTGCAGTGATCTGTGAGCTAGGCAGAGCAATAAAGTATTAAAGTGAACAGCAAGCATGCATTTGAGTGCCCTTCAATGCATAGACAGACATCAGCTTTTCATCTGCAAAATACTACCCCAGTTTTCCTAAAAGCAGTCTATACATTCTCCAACAGGTCAACAGTCTAGTTAGTCAGTGAATCTGGCCTCACGTCCCACTGAAGGCCACATTAAAATACAGTGTAGGAACAGCCACTGAGCCTAGCGCAGAGCTCCTTTAACAGGAAAGGCCTTTATTAATTTCATTCTCTTTATTGCCAGTACTAAGACTTAGAAAGCGTTCATTAACACAGGAATCTGGTAACATTTAGTTCCTATTAAACGGTTCAACAAAACGGGCTCTGTCATGCTGAAGCACACTATTTCAGCTCAGTGTATGAAAGGAATATTCACTCATAAGGACGTGAATTGGCAAACACCAGTCAGGTCCATATTCAGCAGCAGGATGTACCAGTAAAAAGCAAGCTGGCTAATATCAAGGTCTTGAGAGGCGGACGTGTTTTGCTTGCTTTCCATTGCAAAGTGCTGCCTAATTAACATTTTAGTCCACCCTGAAAGAATGAACAGAGGGCTGTACGCAGTCCTCTCATTAGTCAGAGCCTCCCATGTGGGCAGGAAAACTGTCTGCAGATTCCAGATAGAGCAGTCCAGACAGGAAGGTACACTAGCTGGCAGATCAAAAACCCCATTCTTCAGCTAAAGCCACAGAAAACATACAGCCACCAGAGAAGTCTGAAGAGAGATGAAGCCCAAAGACGAGACTTTCAAAAATGGGTGCCGACTCCCAGCCTTTAAAATCTACCTTGCAAGTAACTTCATCCACACATCTGGTTTTCCTGCCAAACCTTGTTATTTTCCCTCTTCCTGCTATAATTGTTTTATTTGCCACTTTACCCATTTTTGGGGGTCCCCTCACTTGTGCCCTGTATTTCTGTGCTGGTAACATGAAATGCTTTCCTAGGTTTTTCTCATATTCATTGGCAAGCATCTTTTTTTCCACAAGGTAGCTTCCTCTCAGTTTCCCTGCAGTCAAGTCACACCTGCAGCTCTGCTCAAGACCAGGAATACAGATGCGGATTTGTTACCAAGGGCTGCCAGCATCTGCTTTTGAATGAATGATACACAGGCAAGACCCCAGTGACTGCATTTCACAGATCCAGCCGCAGCTTTCCAGGATGAAGAACTGACTATCTGGCTGACAACAGAAGATACAGGAATAAACATGGCTCTGAGGAGCCTCTCACGACAGCCGGGCTTCAGTGGCCTCTTGTAGAAAGTGCAGACGACAGTCATGATCAAGCAGACTAACTGTAGCAGTTCTGCTGGGTGTTAGACCACCAGTATTCAAGGGACAATGAGAGCAGGTCAGACAAATATTTAAAAAAAAAAAAAAAAAAAAAAGAGATGCCCAACTAAAAGACAGAAAAGTATGTGTGTTCTTGGGGCCAGAGAGCTCACAAAAATCCCTCTGTATCACTCACATTGTAGTCCCAATCCAGCATCCTAGGCTTAAAGCAGAAAGAGCCACGAGGCTGGCAGATCCATGCTGTCCACAAAACCAAGGCAGTCGGCCACCACCGCTGAGCATCTGAACAACCCCATTCACCCACGCTGCAGCTGCTGCTGGACAAGCATGGACCAACACAAGATAGAGCAAACACAGTAACACAGACTGGCTACAGGCTTTAGCCACATTAATGCAGTAGCTCACACCTACGCAGCAGCAGCCTGACCTCAACAAGTCATGACGTACAGTTATCAGATGTTGCCCAGGATACCCTTCCAGTACCTGACGGCAGCCTACAGGAAAGATGGTGAGGGACTGTTTATCAGGGAGTGTAGCAACAGGACAAGGGGTAATGGGTTTAAACTGACAGAGGATAGATTTAGAGTAGATGTTAGAAATTCTTTACTGTTATAGCGCTGAGGCACTGGAACAGGTTGCCCAGAGAGGTTGTAGATGCCCCATCCCTGGCAGTGTTCAAGGCCAGGCTGGATGGGGCTTTGGGCAACCTGGTCTAGTGGAGGGTGTCCCTGCCCATGGCAGGGGGGGTGGAACTAGAGGATCTTTGAGGTCCCTTCAAGCCCAAACCATTCTGTGATTCTATGACGGTAAAACACAGGACCTTGTCTTGATGTTCTCCTTCAGGATGCCATTTTGTCCAAGATTTTAGAAACTGGACATCAAACTCTGTGACACTCCCAGTCTGTGACACCACAGTGCAGATTCAGCTCCAGGCTGAACATCCCACATATACCTTTGCAGCTCGCTCACTTCTAAGAGAAAGTGGTTAAAAGGACCATGCTGCTATTTCATTTCCAATAGGTACAAACTCTGTATTTCTTTTTCTTTGTACAAGTGGGGAAAAAAAGAAAAAAAAAAGAAAAAAAAAGAAAAAAGAAAAAAAGAAAAAAGAAAAAAAGAAAAAAAGAAAAAAAAGAAAAAAAAAGAAGATATGAACATATGCTTTACTCTGTTCTTTTCCTGGATCCATGCACAGAAATCAGAAATGGAAATACACACCAGTTCCAATAATTTACAGGAAAAATATAAACCCCTATTTTCCCTCTGCGCAGCTTCTTGTGTCTCCACCACATTCAGCTATCAAAACTTTCAGGTGCAGTCTGTAGTAAATTGGTTCTCCAGGAGTGCCTCCCTACACCTAACACAAAGCAGAGTACAGCGCAGCAAGGAACACACTCTAGACTGACTCCAAAGCTGGGGAGGTCAAGGGAAAGATTCTCCCTGACTTCAGGGAGATTGGACAAGGCTCTGGAAGATGTGTTTAAAAATAAATGGCAAGGAAAAAAAAATCTAGTCTCAGTAACTCTGAAAGAAAAAATCTTGCAAAAGCATTATGCAGCACACTGAATATTGTTATTCTAATTTGAGACTGGAAAACAAGTTGCAGGGCAAGCCCTGGGTCACAGTATACTCGGTACAGAACAACAGTCTCAAAAACCCACCAGCCAAATCCATATAAGCTGCTTTTTCAGTAGTTGCGCTTACATGTCACCCTGAACATCTGTGAGAAGCACTAGCAAAATGCTGGAAAAGTAACTGCTAACAATTGGTTATTCACCCTGCACTGGGGTGAAAGGCCAGGAAAGGGGGTGGGCACTACAGAACCTGTTCATCTTCTGCACTTCATACAGTGGCCACCAGAACTTCTGCAGCTGCCTAGTCTGGAAGCCAGGTCATGGTCCTGCTCAAAGCTGAGGCCCTGATCCGCTCCAGAGTGGCTGTACTAGATCAGACTAGAAGTCCAGCTCCCCCTGCCATAACCCATGTTCAGCAGGAGCCGTAATTAGAGAAGATCAAGTACCAAATGAGCAGGGCATCCTTGACATTGTCCCAACCTCCAGTGTTTTAGCTCAGGGACCTGAGCTGCTGTGGTTTCTGTATAATTAGTAACCTCCATCCCCAACTTTCTCTTTCCTGAACTTTTCCAGTTTCCCTCAAAGTAACATAAATGTGTTCATAACATCCTTTAACAAAAAGTTCCACACGTCTGCTACACTTTGCATGAGGAATCAACATTTTTATGTCTTTAAGCCTTTCTCCTATTAGCTCCATTTGATGTCCAACAGTTCTTGAATTGGAACACCCAGTAAATATTCAACAAAGTGAATGCAACCCTCTACATGCCACTTCTGATCAGAGACTCCTCAGCTGTCTCTTTCCAAACTGGAGTCCCAGCTCACTTTGTCATAGCCTCCTACAAAAGATTTTTGTGCCTTTGATCATCCTTGCTGTCCTTCTCCAAACCTTTGCAGCATTATTTTTTAAATACAGAGATCAGAACTTCACACATTATTTCAGATGCAGGGAAACAACATACTTACATGTAATGTCATGTTTTGTTCTGTATTCCTTTCCTAATATTTGATTTGCTTTTTTGACCACTAGTAAGTAAATTGACCTTTTCACAGAATTATTCACTAAAGCCCAGGTTCTCATTCCAGAGATCCCACTTCCCAGTATGAGCTCAGTTCACTACTCATCTTTTATGAGAACTGGATTGCTTGTTCCCCACATGGATCACTTTATGATTACCTACACTGAGTTTCATCTGACATTTTATCAACCAGTCATTCAGTCTTATGAGGTCCTTCTGCAGTTTTCCAGCCAGCCTTCATCCTTGCTACCCCTATTATGACAACTTAGTATCACCAGCAGTTTCTCTCCAAGTCATTTGTGAGCAGAGCTATGAGCACACAGGTCCCAACACACATTCCTGTGTGACCTCCTGCCACTGCAAAAACTGACCACTGACTTTGTTTTCCAACTTTTAGCCAAATTATCTATCCATACCAGAACTGTCCTCCTGCTGTCACAGTTGCTTAGCTTCCTTAAAATTCTCTAATGGGGAAGCTGGTTTTTACAAAGGTTTCTCAGAAAGTAGACTATACCACACAGTTCATCTTTATCTACAAGCTTGTTGACTCCTACAGAGGACAGTAATACATTTGCAAGGCAGACATGCATTCTAACTCATCTCAAGTACACAATACTTATCCAGACATCCTCTAATTCTACTTTTTATTGTAGTTTCTACACAGTACCAAGTACTTATATCAGACTTACAGGCCTAGAATTCCCCAAACCACCCTGCAAACCACTTGAAGTTAGGCATCACATGTATCACCTCCTGCTTCTCAGGTACCAAGGCAGCTCTAAGCCAGCGGTCACACAGTGCTGTAAGCTTGAGTTCCTTTGGAGTTTTTGGATGAGCACAATCTAGTCTTGGTGATTTGTTGCTGTTCATTTTGACAGTTTGTTCTATAACCTTCTACAGTTACTTCAGTTTCAGAAAGACTTTCTCGAGGGTACCACATAGGAAGGGTTCTGGCATGGAAAATCTCCCCAAGTTATTCCATAGAGAACAACAATGCAAAGAATTAATGAAATTTCTTTGCATTGGCCTTAACAAATTTAAGTATTCCTCTCATACCTCAATCATCTATTACTCCTACACATGTTCTGTAGGAATGCTCCTACACATGTTCTGTAGCAATGCTCCTAATGCATTTGAAGAAATATGTTAATTATTATGAAAGTTTTGATCCCTCTAGGTAATTGATAGGACAAAACCAAAAATTTGAGTATCTTACTGAGCTTTATATATAATCTGTCAGAGTAGGATTTTTTTCTTTCTTCAAACATGACTTCTGCTTCTTGACAGATTGTTCTTACTTCTGATAATCTCTGTTTGTGGCAAAAGAAATCATCATGACTTCCTGCAATCTGTTCTAATAGGTGGAGTGTCCTTAAGCAGTCTTCATGCCAGCTTAGTGGTAACACACTCATTTTTACAGATTTACCTTTCTCCACACTGAGGACAGCTTTGATGAATATTTTTGGTCTCCCTTGCTCTAACAAGGATGCTGAGCCAAAGTACATTATAGTCCTCATTTCTGAGTTTGTAAGGTTCAGGACCTACACATCACCACACAAAGCCAAGCATACCTGCACCCCTTGCATGCTTGCTAATCAATTGCTCCGTGAACCAGCCATCGATGAGTACCTCAACACTTGGTTGCTACCTTACATCTTGTTGCCTTCACCCAATCGACAAGAGGGAAACCAAAGTCTCCCATTACTGTTGGTTTTCTTGTCTCTCGCAGGCTTTCTGCTTTCCAAAGGCACTGTGCTGGCTGCCACATCCTTCACTAAAGTTTTTACCCCACATGAAATTCCTTTTCCTTAGAGGCATTAGCAGCCACAGCACATTTCTTCTTAGAAGCTCACTATTTCCCCAGACATTTATTGTGTTACTGATGCATGTCACGATCAACAATGTAATGATGGACATCTGTAAATAGAAACAAAGGTAATGGGACTCTATGGTAACAGTGGAGAGGCTGTTAACTGAAATGAAGGTTTTGGAGTGGAAGACATGACTATAATACCAGCCAAAGTGGATAAAATGAGTAAAAAGGACAAGCAAAAAGAAGAAAGTAGGTGAAACTAATCCAGGACTATATTTGTCCTATTACCCTAGTGCTTCATATAGTCATGCTGTGCTCACAATTCCAGTCAGTGGAAGGACCATAATAACATTAGGCAGAAAAATACAGGAATTCGTATGCATAGATTCCAATGAAGGTCAGAGAGAAACCACTCCCTATAGTCCATTTTGTTGTACAGAACAACAAAAGAGCAAACAAACAAACAAACAATCACAGACACTTGTTGATAGAAAAACACCCCCACACCCACACCCACCAACAAGCTCTGATGCAATGGGACATCAGCAAGCTTGAATTTTTGCTCAGCAGGGTTGCTCCTCCTCTCTGTTAAGACAATCTCAGCTTTTTTTGCTGGACCAGGGCTTTAGTGTGGACTCCATTAGGACTATTACCAATCCATGAAAAATACACCTGCCAGGAATATGTAAAGAAGATACTGCAAGACTGTTTCATGCACAGTGTAATTTCCGTATCATTTCTGGTTTGTGTGGTGCCATGTTGTTTGAACCTGCTGCCTGTTCTGCCACAGCAGTGCTAGTGCAGCTTCGTTATTCAACTGGAACAAAATCCAGCTTCAAGTCAGTGGGAGTAGGATTGTCCCTCATATTTGTACTTTTTAGCAACACCACTGAAAAATACCAAGTTATTATATTCGATTATACAATAAAACAAAATTAACTTTCTTTTTCCTGGTGCACTGGAATGTGCTGCATAACGGTTCTTTTTGTACCTTGAAAGCAAGGGTTAATGTCAAGCAGGCAATCTGCATTTAGGAAGGAACATGGGAATGAACACATAGAATGGGTTGGGTTGGAAGGGACCTCAAAGATCATCTAGTTCCAACCCCCCTGCCGCGGGCAGGGACACCCTCCACTAGACCAGGTTGCCAAAACCCCATCCAACCTGGCCTTGAACACTACCAGGGATGGGGCATCCACAACCTCTCTGAGCAACCTGTTCCAGTGCCTCACCACCCTCACAGTGAAGAATTTTTTCCCCTATATCTAATCTGAATCTACCTTTTTTCAGTTTAAAGTCATTACCCTTTGTCCTATGACTACATGCCCTTGTAAACAGTCCTCTCCAGCTTTCCTGTAGGCCCCCGTCAGGTACTGGTAAGCCGCAATGAGATCTCCTCAAAGCCTTCTCTTCTCCAGGCTGAACAACCCCAACTCTCTCAGCCTGTTGAGACCTATGGTTTAACCATGCTGCATCCCAAATTCTGCAGGGGAATGTTGTAGAAGCCTCACAGTAGGCAAGTATGAAAGAATGAACACCTTATGATTCTGATGTCTTGAAATTACACTATGTCAACCAGTTCTTTATGATGCGTTTCAAAATTCTGTTTGATTAGAATGGTATAGTTTTCATCAACAGAAACCAATTCAGTAAGGTTGTAACATAATATGACCATTCCCGTACTCTAAAGATTTTTTAAAAAATATTTTTGACCTATTTCTTGTTGTGGCACTTATTGAACAATAGTTCTTCCTCAATAGTCTCTTGCACAAGAACTGCAGAAAAAGTGAATTCACTTTTACGTAAGTCCCAAGTGATGACAAGTTTTGGAGTATTTGCTTTGTTTTACTGCTTTTTGAGCCTGCTGAACAGTTCACCCTCCATGTATCCATGAAGTATAATATCCCTAACAGACATGCTACATTAACTTCAGATTGCCTTCTGCTCAGAGGAAAAAGGAAAGGAAAACTATCTCTGCAGGTAAGCTTTAAATATTATTATTTAGGTGCCCTACAATTTTGATAATGCCAAACTTCCTCTAGAAGAGGAATTAACCTGTAGACAAAAATACCTGACTGCTGAGTGACCAAGACTAAGGAATGCTGAGTTTCCCTACTACCTTCAACAGAATCCACGGCATTTTTTCCAGCTCAGTCTGAAGCAGCCTTCATTTTATTCCATCAACATCCTTAACTAGACTGGCCATGAATAAAAGACTGTGATATTACCATATAAAATGCCTGTCCCCAAGTCATAGCACATGCACTCTTTCAGAACACGTCTCTTTTATTACCTGAAAGAATTGTTAGCACCCAACAGCTCTTGAGTTATGCCAGCTTGGCTGACAAGGCTTAAGTCACTTTACTGCAGAAAATGCACTATAAACAAAAACATATCCTCCCACAATTACAATACCAAATTCAGGGCCATATTGCAATGTTTTCATTTATGTCTTTCAGACTGCACTTTCCAACTTTACTTACAAATAAAATTAGATTAGACTTAAGAGATCAAAGAAAACCTTGTTGCTGGACAGATGTAGGCTAATTGGCAATGCCTTGACCCTCACAGGGGTCTGCAGTCAGTGTGGTACATAAAGAGCTATTACCGTTAATGGGTTAGTTCTAATTGCACCTTCTTTCCCCAAACACCACACTAAAAATATGCCCTGTGGAGACAGAATGTGCTGCTTGGTCATTCACACAAGACACAGGCACTCAGGAAAACTTACAGAGTGCTTGTAGTAGGGTCTAAAGCACACAACTGTGACATGATCTATTAAAACTGAAAGACAGCAAATACAGGGAAGGAAGCACATTACGAAGCAGCTGATTTAGCTTCTTCCTCTAAACGTTTGCCTTCACAGATACCACAGATTTCTGGATGGAATCCGCCTCCATACAGATGGTCACTTTCCCATCATCTCTTTGCTCCTCTAGAATATTAATTTCCAGAAACACTGCATTAAGAAAGTCACCTATTCATAAGAAGATTTGAAATGCCAACTTCCCTACTTACATCACTTCTTATTGAAGTCAATCACAAACCAGAGAATGAATTACCCACTAACCACATGGGAAGTGAAAACCACTGTCCTTCCCATCACACCAGTCGTCACTAAGTTGCTTGAATCTTTCCCCAGATCATAAAGTACCTATCAGTGGCAGAAACAGGATTTTACAAGATGAACTAGGTTCATCTTGAGGAGGACTCCTTTACTCCTTGTAGATGGATGTAAAGCATCACAAGAGCAGAACGAAGAGTTCAGATTTATCCCTAACATAATAAGGCCATGTCTCATACAATTTTCAGCCTGAGCAGAGTACCAGCCTCTTTGCAGGCTACAGAGCAGACTTATTTCTGTTGTGACTTTTGCTTGTGCAACTTCATTTCAAGAGAACAAGAACACAGACCACATTTCTGACAGCTGTATCAGTCCTACAATAACTTTCAGAAACCACAGAGCGGAATGCTGTCAAACACTAGGTATTCATCAACATGGAGCTAGGAACAAGATTTAGCCTTAAAAATGAAAATTTTTAGGTTATTGGTGATATACTAAAGCACTTTGCAGAGATTTTGGGTGCTGTAGGTATTTTCTATGGCAACAAAGCAAGATAAGCAGCTAGTGATACAATGACTATCAAAAATGAAAATATCTAGAAATGCAAAAAAATTCCTTCCACTAAGTATCTCTTTTTTCCTTTAGAGGATGCATACAAACTACTTGAATTAGTAGGGCTGAGAGGGAGATAATGAGATTAAAATAGATTAGCTTTTTCAGTTTGAACAAAAATACTCAGGGTAGGGTAGCAAGACTTGGAACTTGCCTCTAATTTTCTGCTGAAGTTAAAATACAACAGAACACAACTTTCCCTGAAAGTATTTTGGCATTCAGACTGTGCTAAAAGTCCTGACGTTTGAATAGACAGCAACTGGACTTTTCAGTCGACTTGCTTAGGCATTGAGAAAAGCACATCTATTTCACACACCTCCTTATATATTTCTTTTCAGCAGCAAAAATGCCATATTTCCCTACAACCATAATTTTGCACTTCAAGCTAAAACCTGTTGTAAACAGCTCAAACCCAGAGGGAAAAATTGATACTAAATTTAAAATCTGGTAGCTAAGCTCTTGCCATAAGCCCATCCATCTTCCATGATCAAGAGACACCTCCTACCAGTTTCTCTGTGGGTGGCTGTGAGACAGCATAGGATAGTGACAAGACACACTATTCTTTTTCCTCAGGCTTATTTCTGCCATGGTTTCAAAAGCAGAAAGCAATCATCCTGTAAGACTCTTCATTAGAAGAAAGCTGACATTTATGTCACATTGCAAATGCTACAGGGCTTTCCCCTCCCCTACAATAAAAATAAGAAGAATCCCATGAAATTCTTTAAAATGAATATAGAACTTTTTTCTCCCCATGGCAATTTTCGATTAGTAAATTGCTTTTAATGAAAAAAATGCGTGAGCTATGCACATTTTCCTTTGCAGTTTAACCCGTATAGACTCCCTGTATGACATGGGAAGGCCAGGTTCAAAACTTTAGGGCTATTAAGCGGCTGAGAGACTAAAAATGACAACAAGCCATTCAGTGAAGTCCCTGTGAACTTTGGTACTGTTTGCTCCATAAGAAACATCACTTGTTAGAGTGGTACCACAACAGGGAAATCCCAGAACTCTAAGAAAACCCAGTTACTACCCTAAAGAGTGACAAACCCCATGGCCTTTCTCCGGCATCTCTGAGGGAGCAGGGACTGATTCCAAAAAATAAGCACCGTGCTTGGACACAGGACAGGCAAATGTTTCATCAGTACCAGGCTGAATTTGGAGGGAGAGGTCCTAAAGAGACACTTCCCCAGCAAAACTGTAACACATGCCTTAGCTGACATTTAAAGTACAGCAGTTAAATCCCTATCTAAACCAGACACATGTCCAAACACCTCCCCAAGGAGGCTGCTTTCTCCCTTGCAGTGCCCACTGCCAGAGGTGGGAGTGCAAAGCTGGACTTGCTGCTGTGCGGTGAGGTAGCCAGCACCATTCCCTACCCGAGTGGGGTCTGGGCTTTGCCTGCAGCCTTCCCGCAGCTCTGTGCTCCCTACCCTGGCTCCCTCACTACTGCACCAGGCTCGTGCTGCTCCAGACACCCACCCAGCTTTTGCTCAAGTCTGTGATGCTCCACAGGCGTGGAAAGTCAGGTTGGTTTATTCACCTGACTTCATTACGGGGCTAGGAGCCTTACCTGGCCAAACTATTTCATACGATTCCTTTGGAAGCCAAGATAACCACTTGTACACGTTAACTTTGTAGCATTAAGCTGATTCCAGGCTTAGGCTCAGCATTTAAAGAACTTAAAAAATTAGCAGTCCTCCGTCACTTTATAACTCCAGAACCAGCTTAACAGATCAGAATCATTTTATATTAAAAAAGATCACACATTTAGCCTGACAACCTGGATATTAAGTTTCATCACTGTGGGATTTCTAATGACTGAACGTAAATCTCCCAAATCAGGCAATGTAGAAGCTGATGGGCTCCATCACAGACAAGCATTTAGCAGCTCAAATTCCTTGCTGAAGTATCAGAAGGGCACTGGAAGATAGCATGCTTATTGAACAATGCATTTTCTTACTAAGCATGCAAGGTTATTCTTAACAGGTAAAAAATGAAGCAGAACGAACATAATCAGTACAGCATCTTGCCTTTTAAAATATGTAAAATTATAATAGCACTGGAAGACAAGAGTGTGACAAATTGTCGTACAAGGTCATTAATTGAACTTCAGTACTAGGCAGCCACCTTACCTAATGATCTGTTTAATACAAACTATATTTCTTGTCAAGAATATTATGATTTAAACAAATAAACAAAACAGAACTCAGACAAAGAGTGACTGAGATGATGGTAGTTCTGTAGATAACATTTTGTTCTCTTGCTCCAGCTTCTCTCCTATCTCCTGCCTTAGAATACAAAAAACAACAAGAGTAGCTTGCATTTTAGTGAAATATCAACTGTAATTAGTCAAGATGACATTCTGGAAGATTGACACAAGACAACTGAAAAAGTTACCTCTTTTGTATTTATTTCCTGCTTGCGGTTCCTGGGTAAGAGCCATGTATATCAAACAGATGGGCTGCTGACCTCCTGGATGGATTTTGCCAACTTGAAAGGTCCAGGGTTCAAAATTATTTCCCAGTCCCAAACCTTTCTTACAGCTGTGCTGGTGCTAACACATTTAGTGAGTAGGTATCTTTTATTTACAAAAGGCTACATGCAAACAGATACGTAGATACCCACAAGATCATCCTACATATTTGGGAACAAGATTCCACAATAGCAACACTGAGGCTAAATTTGGCTCAGAGTCTCCACATACAGTGATGGATCTTTCTTCCACTAGTAGTTCATTCAAACATTCCAAGGCTTTATTTTATTGCTGGTATTCAAGGTTTTAAGTCAGTCCAGAATAAGTATTGTGGATGGGGAGAAGTGATCAACACAAGCAAAATGCTGATCTTGTTTTCAGAGCTACTTTTAGAGGGAACGGGTTGTTGCTGGTCACGCAGGTATTTCGCTGAGCTGAAGAAATCCTCTGTGAGCTTCTGACTTAACAACCTTTCTCACCTTGCAGTTTCAAAGGAACTAATTTGGCACACCATAAAATGTTAATTTTCCAGGTGTTTCCTTAGAGGGAAGACATGACTCCTCTTAAAAAAAAAAAATTCTCAGGCTCCAAATTGTAACCTTTCTTATTTATTTTTAAAGCAAGCCAGGGGGAAGGGGGATGTCACTTACAATTAGGCAGCAAAGCCAAAATCACAGATGGGTGACCTCCACTGTACTAAAACTCTAACACACCAAGCAATAAATGATAGGAGTCTTATGAACTCAGGAAACAGTAATGAAACTGAAGCACAACACCGTTTTTCTCACAGCCTCGAGGGTTACAGAGGATCCCTTGCAAATCTGGTATTACACTCTCAGTTGTGCTTCCTTATTCTCCCATGATGGCGCAACAGATTCAAGAAGGGCATGGATGCATGGTGAGCTTTCCCTGTACAACCCTGCTCAGAAGCAGAGGCCAATTTATGCCCCTGCTTCCTCCCGAGCACATGGCAGCTGCAGGCTCACCCTCTGCCCCCTCTCCCTGTCCCAACTGGAAAAAAAGCACACACTTCAAAAGGTCCTTCAAAATAAACAGAGGCTTCAAACAAACCACTCCCAAGTAGACTTTAGTTCCCACCATCTCCCATCCTACTAACATGCTTCACGTCAAACATCTCCCAAGGGAGAAATGTCTGCAGAGGTAGCCTGGGTTCACTCAAACACTGGAGATGGGACTTTCAGCAGTAGGTCCTTGGCACATGTAAGTCAGTAAGTCTCCTTTGGGTTTGTGCCATTTGCCTCAGAAAACAATCAGCTATGTCCAATTTCTACTGTTATTCCTTCTTTTTAAAGAAATAATCCCCCCTCACAAGGCTGGCCTTTAGATTTCAAGGCTGAGGGGGCAGGAGGAAGTACACACAAAAATTAAGTTGGAGAGAAGACAGAAAAATATGCAGGAGGGAGGGAAAGAAGAGTGAAAGAGCATGAGAATCAGCTACTTGATTATGCTTCTGGAGAAACTGCCCTAGTAAGCACAACAACTTGATGTTACCTATTTGTATCTTATCACATCCATGTCAGCATTGCCTAATTTATTATATACTTGAATAGCCATATTTGTATTAGTCTCCACTCCATACTATCAACATTGCTTGCAAAACACAGGCTACAGCGTTTCTCCCATACATCAGCACCACCAATAGCCAGAAAAGAGAAAACAAATTCTGGTTCTGGAGCATACAGTAGGGCTAACAATTTATATACAGCAGAACAAAGGCAGCTGGAGTTCATTTTTATTACCTTTCAAGACAGAACTGCAGACCTGGCTTTGTTATTCATCTGGACAAGATGGCAGGGACGTCACTAAGGAAACATGCCGAGAACGCTATGAGACACTATCTTACCCCGTTGAGTTTTTCCAGGAGGAAACTAAATGAATTGTACTTGCAAAGAGCACAAGCACTTCAATTTGTGCAAAAAGCTTCAGAGCCAGAGGACCCAGTCCCATGGCCAACAGGCACTCAGATGCCACGGCAAAGCAGAATAAAGCCTTGAAAGAAATACCAGCACTGCTGAAAGCAAAAGACCAGTGAGGGAAAAGGGAAGAGGAAAGTTAAACTTATTGAAACAACAGACTTTCTGGTATTAAAGAATGGCCCGAAAACTATGCTTATCATAACTGCTCAGCTGGTTGCACCCCATAGACGGGGCTGGGGGAAATCTAGCCCTCACAAGCTGACAATGGTCCATCAAAAACTGACACCAATGAAAAACACCACAACTGAAGTCCTTTGTTTATCCCTCAAAGTGCTGGGGTAGTGCTTGCAGCCCAGAAAGCCAACGATGTCCTGGGCTGCATCAAAAGATGCATGACCAGCAGGTCGAGGGAGGTGATACTGCCCCTCTACTCCGCTCTTTTAAGACCCCACCTGGAGTACTGCGTCCAGCTCTGGGGGCCCCAGCACAAGAGAGACATGGAGCTGTTGGACTGAGTCCAGAGGAGGGCCACGAAGCTGATCGGAGGGATGGAGCACCTCTCCTATGAGGACAGGCTGAGAGAGTTGGGATTGTTCAGCCTGGAGAAAAGGCGGCTCCGGGGAGATCTAATTGCAGCTTACCAGTATCTAAAGGCGGCCTACAGGAAAGATGGAGAGGGACTGTTTACAAGGGCATGTAGTCATAGAACAAGGGGTAATGACTTTAAACTGAAAAAAGGTAGATTCAGATTAGATATAGGGGAAAAAATTCTTCACTGTGAGGGTGGTGAGGTACTAGAACAGGTTGCTCAGAGAGGTTGTGGATGCCCCATCCCTGGCAGTGTTCAAGGCCAGGCTGGATGGGGCTTTGGGCAACCTGGTCTAGTGGAGGGTGTCCCTGCCCGCGGCAGGGGGGTTGGAACTAGATGATCTTTGAGGTCCCTTCCAACCCAAACCATTCTATGATTCTATGATTCTCCAGGCCATTCCTTTTCTGTTCCACTTAGTTACTAGACAGGGACCCTTGTCTAGTAACTAAGTGGAACACTAATCCACTTAGTTTTAATCACTAATCAATGTTTAATCTTAATGGTTAATTTTAAATGCTTTGATTATGGACGTGAGGCACTCCCTCAGCCTTTACACAGAAATGGTCTTTGGTTTTATACAGCACCACCAGAATGAGGATCCAAGAGGCACTTAAAAAATACTAACGCTGCCTTTGTGGCAGGAAAGGTTGCAAGTGGCCAGGGTTTGGAAACCTGTTGCAGCAGGGCAAGCAATTTTAGAGAGAACTAAATCTCGTAAGTGAGCAAAGCTACACTAAGGAGAAAGGGGAACGTAAAGTCCTTCCCCTAAATTCAACAGAAATGCACACTAGGCTGCTCTCTCATGCAGAGAAATCCCAGGCCAGCCATTTCTGTAAACTCTTGACCCAAAAATCAGTTGTCTTGCTTCCTCTCAAGGCCTTACAGAAGTGCCTCCGTCACCTCTAGTTTCTGGGCTTCCAATTACTCTTCACCTGTAGATGTGAAAACGGGGGGAGCCTTCAAACCCAGTCCTGCATTTCACAGGCACTCATAAGTCTCCATAACCCTGAGGCACTAGCTCCACAACTCCTACCTGTCTTAAAGAACATAAAAGGATATTTTTTTTTCTACTGAGCTGAAAAAACTATTTGGTATAATCCCTCTCCAGAGGATCACTTGCTGGTGGTCATTATCAGCTTTTAACATTGAGCCTCTTGATGTCCCCAGGCAACTGCAGAGTCACATTAGCTTCATTTTATGGATGGAGAGCAGAGGCAAAGATGCTTAGCTCAACATGAGCAGGGAGTCTGACTGAAACAGCCAAGGCACAACACAAATCTCTTGATACCTACCCACATGCTGTTCATTTCCATGACCACAACCTAATCCCTCTTCATTACAGAGCCATGGAGGAAACAAAATACCACAACACATTTAAGCCTCTATAGAGGTAAAGGACAAAGACCCCTGTGGCTTACTGTGCAATAGTAATCAGTACTACTTTCCAAGGTCCACTTACAAGAAACCACTTCTGCAACTAATTTAATGTCCCAAATTTGCCTCTGTGTTTAATCAATCACAGAAGCATGGTTCATGCTGGGACAATCAGATGATGTTATCAATTTCATTGCTAATGAGCACCGAGGAACAGAACAGTTTTCAGTTGGTACAAATGAGAGTGTTAGGCACTGTTTGTGTTCACTTAACAGTGAAGAACAGTTGCGTATCCTGCCCTCAGAGGCAGGCACCTGTGTCCCAGAATGACAACAATAGGTATCAGCAGGTCCTCTGAATGTCATGATTTCCTGGATCCAGTTCAGCTGTCCCTCCAAATCAAGAGAAGCACCACTGTTGCTAGGGCAGGTACACTGTTGTAAAAACTACATACGCAAGATCCAAATGTTGGTACTAGGGCTGTGCCAGAATAAAAGTTTTGTGAGGTGAGATGAGAATTAGGCTTCTAAGTGAAGTCAACTACCTTGGGGCATTTGATTCAGCAATGTGCAACAGCAAGATAAAAGTAAGGCTTTAAGAACATGTTGGTTTCCTGCTTTTGAAGTGTATTTGTGCATTCAGCTGGCAAATGTAATGGTAGGTGATTTTAGAATGTTGCACTTTAATTCCTACTCACGTTTCAAATGCAATTCATCCTAAACAAAAATATTTTTAAAAAAAAAAAATTGAACAGGCTCAAAAGGCTTGGTCCTAGTCCTGTTCATGACTGGGGAAATTTTGACAATTATGTCACAAGAATAGATTAACTGGAGAGGGGGAAGGCAGGAAGTTAGATGTCTGTAATCCTGCCACCTTCCCATGCAACACTGCCCAAGGAAGCACATGCTCTGCAACACCTAACAGGACAGCGTGGCACAGCACCCCCTTCACTAGGAAGGGGGCTGCATCCATCAGAGTCAGTGACAGGTAGCCTCAAAGCTATTACCAATCTGTTTTCACCAGTAGGTTCATGGCTATAATCTAAATGCAGTCACTCCCCAGCTAGAAAATTCAAAAAAAGGTTAATGAATCCTGGGATATTCTCCTAGACAGCCCCTATGCAACCATTCCCTCTCACGTGAGACAGTATGTAAGAGACCTTCTCACAGAAAGCAGTCATCTTTGGAACAGAAAACAGGGAGAACTGTGGTCCTCCTTTTACCGAAAGGAAACCAAGACACAGAGACAAAGCAATCCATCCAGTCACGCAGCAAGCCTATGGAAGATCGCAGAGCTGAAAACACATTTTCTTTTGTCCCTTCTAATACCTTAAATTAATAGCAGCTGAGTGGCATTTTTCAGGAAGGAAAACAAAAAAAATAAGACCTGATGTCTGTGTCAATTAATGTCCATTACTTTTCTGAAGCTACCAGAAGGAAAATCTTGCTTCTAAGAAGCTACACCGTCTATATCCTTCCCAGTGTAAAAGGCTATGCACTTTCTTACTCAAAATATGAAAATGTTCTCTAGCCTCATACGATCCCACAGACTAAGTGGAAATACACCATTTGATGTAAATCTTCAGAAGGAAACACAAACGGTCCCCGTGGAGAGATAACCCCGTCTTCTATCTGCATGTGTCAAGTTTGACTCATGACAGAATTATGACCTCAAAATAACATTTTAATAAGTGTTTACATGCTACTACTCCCCAAAGACTAGGCTGATACAATTCTTTCTCAGAACTAATTACGCTTCAAGACACGGCTGCAGCAGTGAAAACCAGGACAGGGCTAGACCCTCCTTCGGCAAGCACGGGGCTCCTCCTTGTGGATGTCTTCACAAAATTGTGCGCTTTGCACGTATTCCCATGAAAAGACAAAAGAAACTGAAGTCATGTGTCAATATACCTGGAATTTCCATTACCTTTGTTAGTTAAATTAAAAATATGTGAACATATTTGCATGTGTCCCCTTCTTCCGCCCTTCTCCCTGATGGAACAAGGCAGGACAGATCAGCTGGCTGATCTTCATGGAATTTTTCCTTACTGTGGGGTTCAGGATGAGAGCGTTGGAAAGGTAACACCACAGCAGCTGTTTGGTGTTATCATGTTGGGCTATATAGACTGTGAAGTGGACAAGACCAGACATTACCTTTTCAGGTGTACAGGTAAAGACACATACCTGCAGATCTGAGGGAGATATAACATCTTGGCTTTATACATTCCGTTCTATGTGTTTCAGACTAGTTTCTATCTGCCCCAGATCTCAGGACCATCAATGAAGCAGCATGAAAGCGAATGGAGATTTAAGATCTTGCCCGTTTAATCTTAATGTCCAAAAAGGAAGCTTCTATTGCTGACAGGTCTTTAGTTTGGCAGAGATAAAAGTGAAGATTGAGTCCATGCCAGTATGGGCAGAGGTGCAGTTCAGCTTTTGAAATCCCCATATCAAGACTCAGACTACTGCTACTAGTAAATATTCCCACATCAATCCTGATAACAGTGGGTATCTCAAGCACATCTCTTTGAGCTATCCAGCATGCAACCCTCCCCAAAGCAGTGTGGTTTAGAGCCACAGTATAGTCCACTGTTGCATGATTATTCACTGGAGCATCAAACACTTTAGTTGTATATGTGAGGAATGAAAAGAGCTGAAGGGATCAGTCCTCCCACAGTCAACCAAGCCATATAATTCATTCAAGCAAAGCATCAGTTAGGTTTCTCTTGCCTGCAATGTGCCTATCAGATGTTCATGTAGACCTCCCTGTTCTGATGGCAAGACATACTTTCCACCCAGAATGTATGCCTAATATACATCCACATGGTCTTTTGCTACCATGGTTCTTTAGCTTCTCCCTCCCCTTCTCCCCCTATCATTGTCACCCCTAAACACTCAGCCTCCTAGTTTTCATTTTCCTGGCTAAGCAAGAAAAGTTATTGTAGTCTCGTCTTGTACCTTACGGCTCAATAGACAGGGCTGTACTAACACCTGTTCTAGTCTGAGTTTATCCTCCTTGAACATGGGGTGACCAGAACTATCAGAGAGATATATATCAGGATCAGAGATTAACTTCTCCAGAGCATTAATTCTTTCCTGTCTTCAGTAGGAATACCTTACCAGAAACATCCTACACTTACTCTTGCTACCAGGATGTCATGGCTATGTATATACTGATGCATACATGTGGTCTTTTCCCAGTCTGCAATGTCCAATTTGCAAAATAAATTCTTGTGCAATATAGTGAATCTGGAAAAAACATCTTCCTGATGCAGGAGTCACTGCCCTCATGAAAGTTATCGAAATCACCATTTTACAATGTTCATCTGCTACTGTATCAGCAGAAAATTGTTTCTCTTCTGTCATAGGCAAGGATTGTTATTCCGGTTAGCCTTCAACATTCATACTGTATTTAAAGGAATATATTTCTTTAACCCACAAATGATCAATGTCATTTTGATCTACTATAATTAAGAAATAATATTCCCTGACTTCACTAGTGATTTCTGAAATCTACCCCTCCAATAGTTTATTTATGCACTCCAAAGAGATTCTATGTCCTCATCACTGGAAACTGCCGTGGTAGGAGCTGAAGAAACCTTATGGACAGACTTTGGCCCCAGCAAGCTTCCTTTTGGAACAACCTGTGATGTTCACCAGAACTCGACGACAAAGAAATCTCAGTGCACACTTGGCCTCTCATCCCTCCAGCTCACACCTTCCAGGAAATCCACATTGCCTGCTTTCAGCACAAGGCATGTGCTGGAAGATAACATTTACTCTTCCTGGCACACACAACATATCACATTATCACGTCAGAGTTTGAGTATCAGTCTGAAGTGCAAGGTGCTCATGTTTAACTCATTTACTTGTACAGAACCTAGACAGCGCTTTGTTCTAAAAAAAGTCACGTGAAAAATCATACATCAACCACAGAGTGGGCAAACTGCCTCAGTGCAGAAGGTCACTATCTCAAACTAAGCTTAGGGTTATCAGAGATCATTATAACTTCAAAAGCGTATTTTCATTAAGAAAAAAAAAATGCAGTAATGGTCCTTATTTTATTTTTTTTTAAAGTATCTTTATCCAGAATGCAAGCCATTACCCTAAAGAACAGTAAATACAGCAGCTCTTCATTGATGCAGAATGGCCTGTCCTTAGACTACCTGAGAATGATTAACAAGATCTAAATAGTTATTTTATTTCTGAGATGGCTGTGTAATCTGCAGTGATAATTTTCTTCTTCACCCTACAGGTTCATGGAAATCTTCCACCTTGACTAAAAACCTGAGTGAAAAAGACCATTTCATTTCTGATTATAACAAATAAATAAAAAGTTTGCAATAGAAGACAAGATCGGCCCTTTCAGCTATGTAACGTTGCCATCTAGTGATCATCTCTAGAGGTTACACACAAGAGGGCCCACCTGGTTGTGTTTAAATCTCCTAGCCTTATCCTGAATCACCAGGGAACCTCACAACTGCAACTCGGTCCTCACTGACAAAAGCCAGTCAAACCAATTTGTAACAGTGTTGGAGAGACATCGTGTATGTATATATAGGCTGCACATATAGAAATCTTCAGGGCAACTTGATACAGACCAAATGCTGGCTCCTAATCCATTAGTCAAATCAGATTTTGCTTACCCTACTTAAGGCTCAAAGTTAATGGTAATCTATTAAGAGAGAGATAATAGAAGAAATTGCCTGCAAGTCAACAGTGACGGTAACTACTGAAAAAAAAAAAATTAAACAAACACTTATTCCATACTCAGGTTTGAAAATTCAACAGATAATCGTTCCCTATGATTACCCTTGGCTAAAGAACAGTTTTCCACAACAGGAATAATACAGATAGCTGAGACATTAAAAAGGGGAGGGGGAGAATAGCAGGCAACAATAAAAAAAATCACCAAGTGGAAAAAAAACAACCAGGGAAAAGCCTTTAAGGATGAAAACACACCAGAATCCACTCAATGTGGAGAGCTTTGGAATATCTGGCAGTGCCAGCACTGGGCAGTCTGAGAGGCAATATTTCTGTGGTACTGGCAGTGTATCTGCATCACAGGATATTTTGAGAGGTAGATGATAATGATGACTTTTACTCTCTGATCTGCCTATTCTGACTCAGATGGTGATCAATGGAGAAGATCACTGGAGTTTGGGAGACTCCAGGTAGGCCGCTCAAAAAATTTACTGCTAATGTAAAACTCTGCTGTGCCTGGGCAAACAGCAGGTCTAAACAGCTTCACAGGGAGAAAACAAAAGGAGTCAGACTTACGTACTGCCCCCTGCCAAATGCTGGGTTACTGGCACATAGCACTTCCTTTCAATTAAAAAAAAAATTTAAAAAGTAATTCAAAAACTGGAGTGAGACAAAGTTGGATGATAAGGTTTTACTTTTGACCATTATACATGGTTTAAAATATGCTGGAAGAAATCAGAACTAGAAAGGCCAAGTCACCAAAAGAGCCAAATTAGTGGCAAGTCCAAGCCATCAAAATGGAAAGACTCGGAGAGAAAGGCAGCATGTGAGCATGATAGTACAGTGATATAGATAAAACAATGAAAAGTTGTTTACATGATGTCTTGTTATTTGACTATTTGACAAGGCAATTACTGTCAACATTTAGCACTTTTCTATGTCTTCCAGGAGACAAGATCTAATTTTTCATCCTTTGGAGGAAACTCATCATACTAAAATGTCAAGAATAACTAATGAGATTTTTGTAAACACTCAGCAGAAAATCCATTTATAGGGTCAGTTGCATGTGCATACAGCTCCTTCTACACAGGCTTCGAACTTGCTATCCTCCCTCCCCATAATCTGAGCACTTATAGTGAAAGCATAAGTATTCTTCAGAAACAAATACTAACCACAAGCAAAATAACCTGGGGAATAAAAATGATCATCTGTCTGCCTTTTTAACAAAGATGTACTGAAAAGATCTATAATTATCACTTGAGAAGATGCACGCTGCTCACAAAAGCCGAGTACTCTGAAGACAACAATAGAGCAACAGCAGCAGATACTTATTTTTCTCTCTCCCTTCAGTCTAAGCACAAATTTCTCATTAAAAAATTTACCCAAACGCAGATCATGAGTTGATGAAAGTGTGTTGTCTATTTCCCTGACCTGGGGAAAGAAGTTAATTTAGAACAGACTTAATGAGTTATCCTCCCTTTGTACTTTTTTATGCTCCTCTGAATACTGTTCTGTTGCCAGCATTTTGATTTTAACTTTTTGATGCATTTTGGTGCTGTAGGAGAAAGATTCAGAAAACTAGCAAGCACTATTGGCTGAGGGCCTAATCCAAAATATGCAACAAGGACTGACTATACTGTTTCTTATGGCTTACTGTTTCTGAGCACAGAACATAGTAGAACTGTTTTTCAGCTGTACTTTAATCATTATTTACTTCCTTTTTCATTCTTATAGCCAAGTGGGCTCTTTCTTTTAAGCTGATTTTTCAGACAAACCAAGTCCATATTTTGGATTCAGTACTGACTAAAATGCAACCAGAAATGAAGACTGGAACCCAAGTCTGCCTCCTCACAGCTACATATCTTAACCACTAAGCTACAAAAAGACAATCCTGGGACAGAACTTTAAAGCTAACATACCATGTTAGGCAGCAACATTGTCCCTTCTCCTAGTGTGATTGAAAAGAAATCAGTCACACAACACTGTATTTTGTAGGGGGTCTCCTACCACAGACCCACTCCATGAGCACTTGCAGAATCAAGCAGCCCACAAGCCAGAGGCAGAAGATCAATTTCTGTGCCTGCAGAGGGTTCAGACATCATTTAATACCTGAGTTGCTTCACTTGTCAAGACAAGGATATCCCTAACATGTATAGAGGGACAGTGCAGACACGGGGAACTTCAGTCAGGTACAGATGCCCCTGTGTAAGTTAGAAACTGTTTAAACTGTTTGAACAGTAGCTATACAAAGCTCTTTGGGTCATAATTTAGGATGCAAGGACCTGAATTTATCCTAAATCTAATCTCAAGCACATAAATTCCAACTTCCACTTAGCCTTGTCCCTACCATCTCTCCATACAACGAGCCCTGAGCTGTAAGGGAGGTTCCTAAACTCTGTGGGACCACCACCACAGTAACCGCAGTCAAGAGTTGTGATAGGGTCACTTAGAGGGACATGAAACTCAAACAACCCTGCATCAACAAGAAAACAAAACTATTCACATGCAAAAGGTATTAATCTACAGCCAAGTCTACAAAACCGCATGCCTCAAAATTGCTTCTCTTGCCCTAACAAGCCTGCCACAGAGATAGATTGAGAACCTCTGGGCCATCGTATTCTGTATCTGTGGTAGTGCTTTGCAGATTTTATGACCATCCAACAATACTCTTTTCTTTCTGTAATTGGCTCTGCTCAGTACTTCACAATCATTTTTGTTCTCTGTCTCTCCAGAGAGTTAAAAGGATTTAGCCCTTAACTCAGGAGAGAAATTAAACCTCTAATTAGACCAGGTGTGTCTAGGATTGCATTCCCCATGAAACCTAAATAATTCTACTTTCATTTTACAAATTTATAAATCATTAGAATGCAAAACCTGTAAATAGGAATTAGTCAGAAGCTTAAAACTGTACTGAAACACCAGGAATGAGTGCATGCTTCCCACGCTGAAAACATCCCACGAAGCATTAAATTTCTGATCCAAAGTTCAGTGGAATTAGTGAAGAGAGACCCACAGGGCTTTGGATCAAACCTGACACCCTGCAGGCATACAGTGTTTAACCAGATAGAGCTGCCCCAGCTTGACAGAAACAGTTCAGGAGCTGCAGATTAGCTTACCCAATGAGTTACACGAGCTTCCCGAGGCCCATGTAGAGGCTTTGCCTAAAGGATGAGAGCATGAATAAAGCTGGACCTGTGGCACTAAGTGCATCTGAACAAGAAACAGTCTGCCTGCAGCTCAGAGAAAATTAAAGTTCAAAAGAAGAAACAATTTGCTTAAGGTTACATAGCAGAATCAGAATTACTATACATGTTGTCTGAATCCAGTTCTTGTGGCTCATCTCCCAACTTCAAGCTCTGTCTCCTGTATTGGAACATTTTATGCTTTGCCCAGCCTCCCTGGCTAACACTACTGGTGCAGGGGTATTTCTGAGCTATTAGTTGGATTGCTTGACTGTCCAAGAAAAAAGACTGTGGCAATCAAGCAAACGGCATTTATGGTTTATCCATGCTAATCTGTAAGGATGAAACATGCTCACATTGGTCAGTTAAGCATCCACTAATTTCCTCAATCATGGAACAAATGTTGGCATGTCAGTAATTTAAAAAAAAAAGCTTTTTGAGGCATTCATCAACCTGAACATCTGCTGGGGAATTCAGAAAAGTAACGGCCCATATTAAGGTTATTATACAAAAGGTTTAAAAGAGATGCTGTCTCTGCCTTATACTAGGTCTACTAAAAGTTACACATGGCAAATAATTTTATAGAATATACACCTCCAAAAGGGAACGAACTTTTCTAACATTGGTTCAGAGTGCATACAATTTTCCCTAGGACATGTCTCTACTCAACTTAGTCATAAATCTTCTCTATGGACAAAACAGCCGTAACATCTAGCAGTCATCTCAAAATATCAAAGCAAAGAAATACTAAAGAAAGGTGACTCTGAGAATCACATGGCAGCTAAGGACAAAGCAAATATGACTTATATTAACCAAAGAAAAAGAATTGAGTAAAATGAGACTTGGATCCCAATATTTTAGACAGATTTTGACATATACAAGAAAGAAAATACTGTTAAAAGCCAGTTTTCAGGGTCTATTTCATATTTTGCTATTGATTCAATCAAACAGGAAAACAAATCTCTCAAAGACAGATTCCACATTTCAAGTCTCTAGTAGCCCTTAGCTCTTCTTTATGCAGTAGCTTTAGCTAGTGGTACTACATTTCTGCAATTTACCTAGTTTCTATTAAATGATACTCAGCATGGAGTCCAAGGCTGTAGCTATGATGCAATTCTAAAATGTCTTTCTTAGAAAAGAGTAATGACTGAAAATTGATGAAGGATTGTTCATCTGGTTCAATTTTAAAAACAACTCAAAGCAGATATTTTCATTACTATCCATCATCTTTTGTATTAGTCACTGAGATTAATGCAGATGAAGTACAGCCTCTATCCACCTTTCTAGTTTATTACTCACAGGAGAGAACCTATTTATCTGAAAATAATGAATTTTAAAACTTTTCATAAGATAAGAGTAGGACACTGGTCTAGCTGTATCTAATGATTTTTCTCCTCTCCAGATTACAAGTTAAGATTCTGTAATTCAATTCTATCAAACAGATGGGGGAGGTGGGGGTGGTTCTATACCACCTCATAAGTCTTTGTATGAGCCTTTTACACATAAAATTCAGATTCCCCACAGATGGGGTTCTCAAGATATTTTTTTTATATATATATACACACTTTTAATTTTTTTTATATATATATATATGAAGATTTTGCTTTCTAGAAAGAATCTAGTTAGAACAATCCACTGCAATTCCAGGTACACACATTTGGAAAGTTAAGATGGCTGTGTGTTGGTTTTGCGTGGCAAGGTTTTGGTAGCGGGGGGGCTACAGGGGTGGCTTCTGTGAGAAGCTGCCAGAAGCTTCCCCTGTGTCTGACAGAGCCAATGCCAGCTGGCTCCAAGACGGACCCGCCACTGGCCAAGGCCAAGCCAATCAGCGCCTCTGGGATAACATATTTAAGAAAGAGAAAAACAGTTAGAGAGCGCTTTTGCAGCCAGAGAGAGGAGTGAGAAGATGTAAGAACATCTGCAGACACCAAGGTCAGTGAAGAAGGAGAGGGAGGAGGTGCTCCAGGCACCGGAGCAAGATTCCCCTGCAGCCCGTGGTGAAGACCATGGTGAAGCAGGCTGTCCCCCTGCAGCCCATGGAGGGAGGATGAGGGGGTGTAGAGATTCCACCTGCAGCCCGTGGAGGACCCCACGCCGGAGCAGGTGGAGACACCTGAAGGAGGCTGTGGCCCCGTGGGAAGCCCGCGCTGGAGCAAGCTCCTGGCAGGACCTGTGGATCCGTGGAGAGAGGAGCCCACGCCAGAGCAGGTTTGCTGACAGGACTTGTGACCCCGTGGGGGACCCACGCTGGAGCAGTTTGCTCCTGAAGGTCTGCACCCCATGGTAGAGACTCACGTTGGAGAAGGCCGTGAAGGACTGTCTCCCGTGAGAGGGACCCCACGCTGGAGCAGGGGAACAATGAGAGGAGTCCTCCCCCTGAGGATGAAGAAGCGGCAGAAACACCGCGTGATGAACTGACCGTAACCCCCACTCCCCGTCCCCCTGTGCCGCTGGGGGGGGCGGAGGTTGAAGCCGGGAGTGAAGTTGAGCCCGGGAAGATGGGAGGGGTGGGGGGAGGTGTTTTAAGATTTTATTTTATTTCTCATTCCTCTACTCTGTTTTGCTTAGTAATAAATAAGATGAATTCCCTCTCTAAGTTCGGTCTGTTTTGCTCGTGATGATAATTAGAGAATGATCTCTCCCTGTCCTTATCTCGACCTGTAAGTTTTCTTTCATTGTACCTTTTCTCCCCTGTCTAATGAAAGAGGGGAGTGATAGAGCAGCTCTGGTGGGCACCTGGCCCTCAGCCAGGGTCAACCCACCACAGGCTGCTACACAGATGTATAATTTTTATTTACAAAGTAAATTGATTAGGATCTCTATGCAAGCCTGAGATTGCCTTCTACTGTTTTGTCTCCAAAGTTATGTGGTGTGGGGTTATGGAACTGGCCCTGTATCTGCCAAACTCCACCCCAGTGGCCTGCTGAAGTTCCAGTGCAGGATAGTCTGCTGAGTAAATATCACCAAAAACTTGGTGTGATCTAAACTGAAAGTGTTTCTAATACCAGCTTTACTTAAAGTTTCAAAATAAAATCCATAGCCAAGAAAAAAAAAAAAATAGATAAGGGGAAAAGGAGAGAAGGTCTGTAGTGCCTTTACTGGTGTGGGCATCTTACAATGTTATTACTGAAGCTCAAACCCATTTGAAGGTTTCCATGAACACTTAAGATAGCAATCTCATTCCATGATATCAAAGTCAAAATAAAGCTATGGTCACTCAAATACAAAGAAAATTCCTTCAAGAATTGACTAGGCGTAACTTACAACTGCTCATATAGTATATGTGCTGTCCTTGCATACCACACAAAGCCTTTGAGGAGTACCGTGAACACAGCATAACAATGAAAAACTTCATACAGAGAAATGCACAGAGACTGTCTGGTTGTGCATCTCTTCAGCACAACCCAAAAATATTTTGTGTTAGCATGTTACACACTGTCTACTTCCTCTGCTGTGGGCTCATAAGCAGTGATTCGCTCTTGTTCAGAGAAGCCACATGGCAGAGCTGTAAGGAGTGTCCACAAACCAGCAGCACAGCTAAGAAGGGCAGTCACTGGTTTTAAGACCATTGGCAGCATGCAGTATGGTGGCTTTTCCATAAAAGGCTGGCAGAGACTGAATGGGTCCTCAAGATATGTTAAAAAAAAAAAAAACAACCATAGAAAAAGTGTTACAACCTACTTGGATCAGGAATACAGCTTGACAAAGTCATGAGGCCAAAAACTTAATGAGGGCCCACTGGTGGTTCTGTGGCTCTTCATGTCATGGTACCTTTAAAAATCCAAAAACCTCCTTTTATTTTTACAGGCTATTGTGTACTGCCTAGAAACACTGGTCAATAACATGGAACCCTAATCTTTGAATAACTCTGAAAATTTAAGAAAAATATTCCAAATTCAGCCTCCTACACCTTTGCACTATACAACAAATAGAGGTGTCACTCATTTTTTTTGAGGGTTAGAAGCCTCTGAGGGCTCAGTCATGTAACGCACTGATGTAGAAGACACACCACCCACTTCATCTTGCTCAGCATAGTACGTACAGGGAAACAACTCTGAATTTGACAGCCTTCTACCGGCAACCCTGTACTGCCATGTCTTCAAATTACTGTCCATACTGGAGGTAAACAGAGGGAAGGAAGGCAAGGACTGATCCTGCAATCAAAATGAATTTTGCAGCCTGCCATTAGCACTCTCAGAGAGTTCATTATATCCCACAGAATCCATAGAAATATATATTCATACATTCTCTATTCTGTCACAGATATTTTTAAATGCATAACTAAAATACATTTTAGTGCTCAATATTCACATGATGCCAGAAGGCAGGAGTACTTCACAAAGCACTTTGAGGTATTTAGAAGTTTTTCATGAAGTTCAATAAATACTGGAGTTCAGTTACACTTAATTTCAAAAGGTCACCAAGGCTTTTACACTACTCCAGCAAATGAACTGTATCTTGTCCAAAAAAACCCCATACATCATTCTATGCATGTGATAAACCAAGGTTTTTGTAATCCTTGACCTTTGACAGTACACATGAAGGCTGTGTCAAAACTGCATTTGAACCCCAAGCTATAGCTGACCCTTTAAGCCACAGGAACAGCAAATATTTTTACAAACTTACAAAGCAATTGCATAAGAAATCTGAAGTGAGGCCCACCTGTACATGACTTAAGGAGGGAGAATTAGAACTACATTAACTACAAATATAACTATATCTGAATTGTTTTAGTACCATATACCTGATATTAACCCCTAACTGTGTACTGAGCTTAGACTGAAACTTTTATCAAGATGAATGCCCTCCCACAGGTCTTGTAAATTCCCCTAAACCTGATCCCATGTTTAACTCTTTAGGGGCAATTCCTATATTTCTGAAGGACAACAAAAGAAAAGATATCTTCTGAAGATAGACAACAGAAGTTTCTGTTGCCATGAACATTAAGTCTCATACAGTATTAGATCTCAAGCAACAGAATAAGCCAATTTCTTCTTTAGATCTGCACCCAGGCAATAGTTTGGTCCTAAATTTCCACCTGAAATATACTGTACTTTGTGTCTTTGTTACACTGGCTCTTCAGTTAAAAAAAAAAAAAAATCAGTATAAGTCAAACTCATTTTATGAGTAGTTAATGCAGGGATGACAGAATGTAGGGCATAAATTTTTGCTTCCCAAAAATGTGGCACATACATAAGTATGAAAAACCTCACAGAAGGTGGATCTTGGCATTTCATACAGCAGACTGGAGGAAAATGTTTTAGAATAACCCCAACTGAAGAAGGAGGAAAGAAGGAAGGAGAACAACTTGGGGGTGTTGGTTGATGAGAAGCTCAACACGACCCAGCAATGCATGCTTGCAGCCCAGAAAGCCAACCGTGTCCTGGGCTGCATCAAAAGAAGTGTGACCAGCAGGTCAAGGGAGGTGATTCTGCCCCTCTACTCCGCTCTCCTGACACCCCACCTGGAGTACTGTGTCAGCTCTGGGGTCTCCAACATAAGAAGGACATGGAGCTGTTGGAGCAAGTCCAGAGGACAGCCACGAAGATGATCAGAGGGCTGGAGCACCTCTCCTGTGAGGAAAGGCTGAGAGAGTTGGGGTTGTTCAGCCTGGAGAAGAGAAGGCTCTAGGGAGACCTTACAGCAGCCTTCCAGTACCTAAAGGGGGCCTACAAGAAAGCTGGAAAGGGACTGTTTACTATTTTTATTTCCTCACTGTCAAGGTGGTGAGACACTGGAACAGGTTGCCCAGAGAAGCTGTGGCTGCCCCATCCCTGGCAGTGTTCAAGGCCAGGCTGGATGGGGCTTTGGGCAACCTGGTTTAGTGGAGGGTGTCCCTGCCCATGGCAGGGGGGTTGGAACTAGATGATCTTTAAGGTCCTTTCCAACCCAAACCATTCTATGGTTCTCCTTTTTAGTTACATTGTAGTTTCACCTAAAGGTCTGAGAAGAGAGTTGATAGCTGCTGTCTCAAGCACTCTACTGTTGCAGACACCCCTCAGCCTGTGAAATTGTTTTTCATTCCCCTCCATTCAGTCTCATTAACGCTCTGTGATGCTCAACATGAAAGATGCTTATATAAAAATACATATTATTTTACTAAATGTCTCAATGTTTATTAGGCAAGAGAAATTATCAGCCTAACAATAAGAGTGGCTGTTGACAAACTAGGGCCTGAATCTGAATCCTAACTACAAATGCACTTTGTTAGAGTGGGCATGGTTAAAACTCCGGATCTACATTTCTCAGCTGGTCATATTATCTGAAACAGGACAGACCAATCCCAAATATAAGTATACCTACATTTTAAGAAATTCAACATTTGGACTATTTTCCTAATTAGGGATCCAGGGCATTATAATTCAGGTAACATTAAATTACAGGCAGAATTTGCTTTTGAAAACTATGGTACGACTTTGTTTCATTAGCTCAGCAATGTCTTGTATGCAGAATATACAATATTTTAATGGGATATTACAAGGAACAAGAGACATTCCTCTGCAAAAAACCTGTGGCCTTCACCCTGCTGTGGAAGGCCATCACTGGACCAGGAGCAGCAGTGACTACTTCCACCCTGAACCCACCAGAACAGCTTCAGCCCTCTGGGACAAAGGAGCCCAGAGCAAAGGTGAGAAGGAGAACAGGCAGTGTCAGCTTTAAAGAGGGCAGTCTGCATGACAGTCTTCTGGAGGACTTTATGGTTCACCCACCTTCGAACCACTCATTTATCTGGAGGGAATATTTTATTACCATTTGAGATTGAGAATGGTAGATGAAGGGTAAGTGAGACCATGACTAATACACTTAACCCAAACAGGCTCATAATACAAACATAATACAAAATGCAGGGAGAATTCTCATGTGGTCTATGGAGGACCTTAAACTAAGCCTGTTCCCACATGCTTTTCTGAATGGGTATTGATTTAAACAAGTGTTTGTTCTTAAAGCAGGGGCTTAAGTTGTAGTGAAATCAATAGAAGCATTTATAAGGAAAAGGTAAAAATCAGTTACTTTTGATTTAAAATGAACACTGTGGGCAAACTAGTTTCAGAGTACATCCTTCTATGCAAGCAGAATTAAAATTTGTAGTGGAAAGTTATGTAATATAATTAGCTAATTCTTAGCACCAATCTTTTGACATCAGTATAAATTTCCAAATCTCCTTACAACTAAAATGTTGTCAAATTTCATTAGCAGTAAAACAAACAAACAAACAAAAAAATCAGCAACTCAGTGCTGGAAATAGACTTATTTAGCTGGTCAATAAACAGTAACTACAGCAGTTTCAGCTTTTGTTTGGGGATTAGCAGGACTAATAGTGAGACATTTACAAGAGCAATAATCCTGCACAAATTGATTCTTAAAGTACTTTTGTGTAAAAATAGCAGTAACTACATGGAAGGACATGTAGCTTAGAGTGAGAAGTCCATGGTGTGAATAAATAGATTATAAAGTACTGATAGCCCTGACATTTTTGCTACATTAAAAAAAAAAAACAAATATTCTCTTACCTACTGTCTCCTTTTCCCCTTCTCCACCTTGCTACTCCCCTTAGTTATCCCTTCTGAAGCAGCTAGCTTAAGCTGATTAACAAATCTTTGACACCTGCAGATTGCAACTTTAGGCTCACCTCTTCAGCAGGCCTTCCCTAGAGAATCAGGGGCAAGTAGGGCTTGTGCTGTTGCATACGTTCCCTGGAAACAACATTGGGAACAAAAAGATACTTCAGAAGCTGAGAACCATGACACTGATGTTCCCAGGGCTCTTGTATTCCAAGATTTCCACGTAATGCTGGCACATTTTGGAGCCCTTTAATCCCTTCTCTCCGGAAGAGCTGCAGAGACAGCCCAGGCTAGAACTGACACTGCAAACTAGAGATTACCCACCTGTTCTCCTAGGCACCAGTGGCAAAGTGCCATCAAAAGCAAACAAACCACCTCTTTTTCTTGTATTTTCTGTGCTGCTTTAGGTGTGTCCACACTGACATGGAGCAGGTGGGACAAAGCAGCAGTAATGCCATACTGTGCTGTCACACACATGCCAAAACAGGTATCTTCAGACAAGGGTTAGGATACAGCATAGGCAAGTCACGCTGGAGGCTGAAAACCACAAGACAGTTGGACAAAAAGGTACAAGCAGTACAGAATTTTTTAACAGTCCTCATCTACTTTTTTGCATCATTCATCTGTCAGAAACTTCCCTTTTCCAAGCTGCTCCAGCCTTCCTTGTCTGCCATTTATTTCCCAGCAGTCCTGTTGCTTGCCCTGAGAGACACGGAGGTGATGGAGACAGGGTACTGTGCTCATATCCAGTGAGTGTAGGGCAGAGAGGCAGAGGAGTTTGCCCAGATGAGTGTTACTCTGACAGCAGAAATTTCCATTTGACCTGGGGATCATTGTTTTCATGCCCGTATGTCCATAAACGTTCACTCTCTCGTGTCTAAACCTGCCAGAATCAGCAGATGGACATTCCTCCACCTCCCTGAGGACCTCTGACCTCGTGTGCCTGCCTGATGCACACCCATGGGATTGCTCTCTATACCAGGCACAGCAGCAGCAGCTATCTCCATTTGAGAAATATGGCACAATGCAGAGTTCAGCAATTAATGTACTATTACAGAACACAAGAGACAACTAATTTCCCTTCCTTCTCAAGTCTCAGCCCCTCACTTCCCATCTCTCAACACCATGTACGCTGGCCCAGTCAGTGTTACGTTCCCTCTGTCTTGCCCAATTAATTCTGATTGTCTTAAACTAAGTGCAACGGCTGCAGCAGGAGAATAGCTGAAGTCCCCTTATATCACAGGAGCCTGCAACCTGGCACTTCTGTTCTGTCTTGGAAGACATGTGTTTGATCCCTCCACTGCAGAAGGAATATGGAGTATGATCTCACCATCAGGTTGTACTATAAAGACAAGAAGGAGACACTGGCATCATCACTGCAGTTAAACAAGCAGAAAGGGCCAGTCCCTGCCACTTTTTTTGTTTTGCAGGGTTGGGGGGAGCAGGGAAGAGAAGGAATCAATGTCTGACCTCAGGGCACTGAGACATCAAAATCCCCTGGGGATAAGCCTGAAGGAACCCAAGCCAGTATTTTAGGGACAGCAGTGTAAAGAACGAATGAGAAGTCTAGTACATTCCTTGTATCCTGTAACCACTGACAGTACCTAGATCCTGATGGTTCATTCCCAGGACGATTGCCTTGAGACAAGAAGTGAAGAAATTATCTACAACTAAAGAGACTTTACTGTCCCTCAGGATCTTCCCTGTAATTCGGCATCTCTCTCCTGTAATGGTGTGAAAATATATTGGGCGTTTTGGTTTTACTCTGCACAGAAAAATAGGTTGTCACAATACAAACAGTAATCTGACATTTACAGAACAGGATCATGCCATGTTTTGCTGAAGGGCATGTTGATAGGTCTTTTCATACATTGCTTTTGCCTGAACCTGATAATCAAATAGATAGAATAAAACTAATACTTACTGACTAAGCCAGTGCCAGCCCCTCAGCAATCTGACTGTGTTCCCATGGCACAAAACAAGAACACAATATGAATTCCCTCCTGATTCCCTCAATAGAAAGGGACTTGGAGCACTTTCCTGTACATGTGGGAAAGCACTAAAAAGGTCAGACTCAACCCCAATAGAGTGATGCTGATGCCATGACAGCAGCTGTTTCTAAGGAGAGCATTTATCCAGAATGTGGCACTGCTCTTGTCTTATATTTAATTTCAGATAATATTTATGGTCCAAAGAAGGAAAAAAAAAAGGGGGGGGGGGGTGATGTAACAATCCTCACCATCCAGGTATGCTCTCCAAAGGTAAATATAGGTCTAAACTTTCTCCCCATCCCCAAATTAGCTCCTGATTAAAGAATTAATTGTATGACACTCTCATGCAAACAACTTTATGGGATAAAGCAGAAAAAGATGTCAAGCACCTATCCCCATAAGATGGTTCACTCATATTTAAGGAGTCAAAAACCAAATTCATTTTACTGAATATATGCCCAATTATTCACAGCATCAGAATTAACATAATTCAAATTATAATGGATTTCTTCAAAAGGGAACTGCTGTAATAATTAGATAAGACATTCTAAACAGGAAACAAAGACAATTGCAAATCTCAGATGTTATTTTATACACTTACTGTAGCTGTAGTTTTCTGAAGAATTCCATTGTGACCTGAATTGTCCGTTTCTGATGCTATGAATAATTGCGTACCCATTTATTTCTAATAACCTATTATTTATGTGCAATTTCTTTTGTCCTTCTAAATGCTATTAAGCCATTTAGAGAAAGCACCTACATGACAACTTACCAATTATTCTTAGAAAACCTTGTATTGCTTTGGATTAGTTAAATGCATAATTAAATGCCAACTAACTATTATGTTCATATAAGTTAGCAAAAGTCTGTGAACCCCAGCAATATTTCATTTACTTCTAAATAACCATTTCTAAAAGGAAGTGATTCATATATAATCACCCCAGAACACAATCAAATCACACTCAGTTTTACCACTAAAAAGATCAGTGAGTGCATGTATCAATATTTAAATATGCAAATAACAGCCACCATTTTCCAGACCATCCCCAAAACAAACTCTCGCTGCTTTACTCTTCCAGTGCACCGATATTGCAGCCACCTACATGTGCCCAGCAGTACGCTCATAAGCAGCCCCATGGCACTATGCATTTACCCCCTACATTCACCTTGGGATACACTGACATTGCCTTTGGCCACTGGGCCACAATTTGGCTCAAGGTTGGCAAGCTGGGTTACTCAAGCCTGCTGCATCCACGCTGCAGGACTTGGCTTTCCTCTGGGTCACGCTGCTGAGCACTAGTGTTGCTCAGAGGGGCTGCACTGAGGCTCTCAGCCAGCACACAGGTCTGGGTCCCACCACGTTCAGCAGTGGTGAGGGAATAGCTGTTCCTCCCGACACAGTCATGTGGGCCAAGCGGCTGCCACTGTGCCACAAATGCTTACTGCCAAATCCCTACTGCCTGGCACAGCAAGGCAGCCCACTGCTGACAGCAGCATAGCAGAAGAGCATGACACCGTCTTGTAGCTCTGCCTCCCTTATACTGTAGACACCAAGGATGCCCAGGCTTCTTTAAACATAGAAGAACCTGGTAGCACCCATCTTCAATCCACTGCTTGTGTAAAGGCGGCTCTGGCTACACAGGTAAAAAGTACTACCAGACTGCACACGCATTAGGTCCACTTCACAGGCACTGGTAAAGGCTGTGCCATTTGAGTGCACGATTTCCATACCTTCAGAAAGTCAAGCCCTGCGCTGCTTGGCCAGGCACCTCCTGCCTGCCCCCAGACAGAGATGACGGCATCGACAGGATACTAGCCTGCAGCATGGCATACCCCTTGCCAGACAGCATGAAGAGCCCAAATGCTTATTCTTTCACGGTTATTGAGAAATGTAGTCAATGTGGGCTTTCAGTGAAAACAGAAGCAATATGGAAAGACTGTGACAGGACCGAAAAGTGGCAAAGAGAAGATAGAGCTGGCTGGCATACGGTCTCCAGAGACAAGAGAGCAACGCGCAAGCTTGTTAGTGCAAACCAATAGACTCTCCCCATCCCACAACGAGTCAGTCAGGGCAGCTTCCTTGGGGAGGGCCATAACTACAGCACCCCAGACTAAACGCACAAGAGCTGCTTGCTACGGAGAGCCACTTGTCCTAACCAAAGATCTAAACAAACCATGCACATGCTCTGACAGCCCCCTCAAGGATAGCAACTTGAGAGCAGGTGATCTGCAAACCAAACAGCCCAGCTTGGCAAGCTGACATCATCCATACAGTGACAGAGGAGAAGTAAAGCACCCAAGAACAAGGCTTGCGGTGCATGGGAGCAGCAGAGGGAAGGCAGACATCACTGCAGTTAACTCCTAGAAAAGACTGCAAAATGTAGCACATCTGAAAACCCACCTTCCCCCTCCCCAGCAGCAGGCAGAGGGGGAGCCGGAATGCAGAGCCTGAAGGCACTTCTTGGGTTTCAGGTCTACCTCTCCCTTTAGCTTCCAGCAATTAGTACGAGCTTTTCCTTCAAAACAACCCCTCTGGCAGATGATTTGTGGTGCTATTTTAAATAAACACATCTTGTTTTACATATGCAAATCCTTTCTTAGATCCTTTTTTGTCAATGTCTACACCATTGGAGACAGTGTGCAAGTAGCCCAATGACTGTGTTAACTGATAAACTTGGCCTGTGGCCCTTGCTAACGTGAGTCCTTGGGACTGCAGTAATTAGGGCTACGCAGCTCCCAGGCTACAGATTGCCTGGCCATCATGTCTATGGGCAAAACACACAAAAAAAACCATTCAATGTGTTTCTTTTCAAGCTCCTTTCCTCTCTTTAAGCTTACCATAAAATGTCTGTAGCATCTCAGTAGCTCCCATGCCCAGGACATGATGCCTGGCACTGCCTCAGGGGACAGCAGGGCAGCAGTGGAGTCCAGTGGGACCCGCAGGGGAGATACGTGCTGCCACGGGTGGGTTACGCAGGCAACGAGCAGGATTTGGTCCTGGAGACTTCTATATCTTAAAATAGGACTTCATGTACATTGATGTAAATGAGTGTAAATGTAATCTGTGGGCTGGTAGGCAAGAGGAGCTCAATTTGCCAGAAGGGATCTTGGCCTAACTTTTGGTTTCTTTAGTTTTAATTCATTCTGTACTTACATTCATTCTTTTGCAATAAGATGCTGCGTTTGGTTTGATTTCCCTTGCTCCTTACTCAATGAACATGATTTGCTGTATTGTCTCCTTTGAAACACTTTCCTTGGTGCGTCAGCATTCCTCTCTGCTTCTGTGCCACTGAAAGGCTGCAGGATCGCTGTACCCAAGCTAACAGTGTCTCATCTCTTCCTTTTACCTTCAGTGATTTTGACTTAATTCTGGACTTTCAGCAGTTTTCCTCCTGAAGCAAACTCAGGCTACTTCCGTTATTGTTATTCTGGAGGGTCTATCATGCCGGCAAACAGCTTTGTATTTACAGCAGTTAATAATGATACTTATTCTACTGCATTACATAGTTGTCTTTCCCTATTAGTGCATTTTTCATCTCTTGCAGTGCCCTTGGGCTTTCAGCACACAATTCATTTGTGGACAAAGCACTTGTATGGCCCTGTATCGTAAACCACACAAAACACTGGCAGTGAAAAATGCAACACGAGAGAGGCCTAGAGGGCCTGTCCTCCACTGCATGGAAAATTTGAAATGACGCATGTATAAAATACACTGTCTCTTGTGCTTCAGATTGCTCATTTAAAATGGAGATAGTGATGGCACAGGTTCTGGAGAGGCATAAAATGGCCTGCAAAAGCAATTAAGTGCCACAGAAACATTCACATTTGGTAACAGCAAAAGACTATTTATTGCCCTGTTTACTCCTCCACCATGAATACTGTGCTCCATGGTAGGACAAGAGGCCTGAGCAAACCCCAGCACTCGGACACATTTGCTGCTCTGCTGAGGGTCTGCAGCGCAGGCACATTTCACAAGGCTTTTTGCTCAAAACGATAACCTCTGGCCATATGGGCAACACACTCATGGAACATGTATAGCCTTAAGAGCCGCTCTCCTTTCCACGCTTGCCTGCTGCATGCTCCCATTCCCCCACATCCTCCCACGCCGGTTTTTCTCTCTGGTGAGACCACAGCCGGGCTTTACTGCTAGAAAATCCTTTAGAAAGCATGGGGAACTGCATTTACCACCACCCTGTGCCCACTCACCCTAGGCAGGCCAGCACATGAGGTCTGTAGGACAGACGTGTGTCACCAGGAGGGGAACCAACTCCCCCATGTACTTGCCCAAGGCGATCTGAGAGCTGAACTGTATTTTTCAGTCACGGGAGAACAACTCCTCTCACCTTTCAAAGGAGGCTGTGTAGCTTTGGACAGCCCAAGAGAGAAAGCTCCTGTGGTGGGAGAGCCACCAGGCTGGTGGGCTGTGACAGCCATGGAAGACCCCACCTTCCCACTGCTCCTGAGGCGAGGCGAGAAGGGTTTTCCCTCCGCAACCTTCCCTCAGCACAGCAAGGGCTCCAGGTTCACATCTGACATGACACCTGCAGGCATCCCCACCCAACCTCGGAGGGATTGAGGTGCACGGAAGCCTGCACAGCTGCTCCTTGTCCTACTCCAGGTAATGTCCCGTCCTCTTGAGGCAGGGCTACCCTGTTAACAGAGACTACTTAATGGCACCTTGACAGAGGCAGCCTCCACCAGGCCATGCCCCAGCTCCCCCGGACACAGGCAGAGAGGTCTCCCAGGGCCCCCCTCACCTGCTGTCACAAGGTCTCACCACTTTACAGCCTTGGTGCATAAAGCTTCTATTTATATTTCATCAGGATAACAACATTAAGGTACCTTTTCCTATGGTGTTATGCATAAATGGCTGACCATGCCTCTGGTACCACGGCAGCAAGAAAGGCAGATGTCCAGAATCTTACACGTTGCAAGTGAGGACAAACACAGTGGCTTGCCAGGGAAAAAACAGAAAAATGAACAGTTTTCTAAATAAATAACAGTCAGGGGCAGGGATGGAGGGTGACAAATCCATGCCATCAGGACAAAACAGGGTGGATTGTGCTGGGAGACCAGGAAAAAAATGAAAATTGTAGATGGTATAAATACTTGCCCACAGAATGAAAGGAGAGACCGGCCAGGTCATCTGCAGAAGTTATTCCAATCACTCTCTGTGCCTGCAGAAAAGAAATGAAGAAGAGGGAAGAATATAAGCACTCCATTTTCATGTTGGGTTTTTTGGTACATTTGGCTGATGCTTAATATTATCTTGTATTTATTTTTTTCCTCTGAATATAAATACATTGCCTATGGATATATCAGAAATACACAATAATGAAACTATGATTTATTTACCCACTGGGGGAACACTAATGAGTGTTGTAGTAACGAAAACAGCTTCACTGGCTTGTAAAATGCAAAACAGCAGGGAACTCGCTGGAGACCCCACAAGCATATGTCAATAAGCTTACATTATTCACAAGTACACCAGTTTCCCAGCCTCCCCTCATTTCCTGACTGCTCCTGACTGCCTCACGTTTTGAGCAAAGTCAAAGACTAATTTTCTATCTTCCTCAAGCCTCCAAAGTTCTTGCGGAAGCCAAATGATCATGCAAAAATTTTTCCATTCAGATGCAAACTGAGTATGTTATTGGCTAGTACTTCATATTATCCAATCTACAAGTGCAATAGCAATACAGGACAATTGTATCCATGACCATAAACATCTGAACATGAATAAATTTTTAGCAGAGTGCTCTAGCAATGCACTCAGACACAACACTGACACAGTAGGCTCTCATTCATAATGTTGTTTTCTATTTCCCTTTGCATCAATCCCGACAATACTAACATCTGTAGCAATCACTGACCAGTCTCATTTCAACCTCTCCAGTGTACATTGCCAAGCTCTGCAGTGTGTTAAGAGTTAAACAGAAGGTGCTAATCCCCACCAGCCAAAATTCAGATCAAAGTGTTAGGACTTTAACAGAAAAAACCCCCAACATTAGAATACAAGTCCAGTTATTTGCTGTCATAACAAGATTGTGATGACTGTATTTCATGTCCCCCTTCATTATAAATCCATTTGGCATCCTTTCCAATAGCCAGCCTACCCTCAGAAAAAAATTATTTGATGTTCCTGTGGATGTCATATGTGCCCTGTACTTTTACAGCACTTCTATTGTAATTCAACATTAATTATCTTTCCAATTAATGTACTGCATAATGCTGCAATATGAAATGCTCTCACTTTGTAAATGAGAAAATTGAGCTCAGTTCTGTCTGCTTTGATCCTATTTCACTTCTATTATAATTCAGTACCAGAATTCTTTTCCTTTTTGGTTGGATTGTTGACACCCTGAACACACACAAGGGAGCCATCTCTTGCATACAAAAGATATATTTATGCTTCTCTTTTCTGATAAGACCTCCAATTTCTCTTTTTCAATATCATTTTAATATACTTTCCTGCCTTATGATTGTTACTGAACAGCTCATAAGGGAAATGGAGGTGACAAAAGTACTAATAGGGCAGCATTTACCAGTTACCATAAATGTAGACATCATAAATACCTACAACTGCTGGAAAATAGTAAGGGTGAAACAGGTCACAAATACAGCAAAAATGAAATCAAAACTGTGGTCAGGGAGTGAAAAACCCTTTTCCTTAGAAGGTGAATGATCCAACATATTCCCTAAGTGATGTGTGTCAAAAATACAACTTAAAAGTTTTACTGCTGAGTACTGTAGTAAGTATAAAAGGGAAAACATATTTAAAGTATAAAAAATAGAAATGGAAAATATATATCCAAAATTGCTCCCTTCATGTATGGCTGAAAGAATATACGGCTGGTGATTTTACACAATGAGGAGTTTAATTTTTCTGCTGGGTTTGAATCTTTTGTTTAGTTTAGCTGCTGTCGATAGCGGCAATCAATGTGGGCTACTGGATCTGACCTTCAATGCCACTATCTCAAAGCACTGCACAGTGCTTTTTCATCCTGAATGTGCTTATGTGCTTGAGGAGGGTACAATTCTCCCTTTCTCTGGTGACATTATGTCTAGTTTTCTTCCCTGTTACCCCATCACTCATTTTTACCAGAACCTACAACACACAGAAAGCTGCCAAACAATCCATCGCCCCTCACACTTACTAGTCTTATACTCGATGTTATTTAATGCTCATTGTTAGCTGGCAATTACTGAGTATGCAAATACATTCTGAGAGGAATGTGCAGATCAGACTGAAGGAATTTAATACGTCACCTATAAAATATTTTGTCAGATAGCTAAACAACCTCAGCTTAAATAACCTTGCTGGTCAAAAGGTGTGAAAATTTAAGAGTAGCCTATTTGGCATCTTGAGATAGGATTTCCTCTTGAACTGCCCTGGAATACTTCATTGTAATCTTAAACTGAGAAATACGGCGTTTTAAGTGGACAGGTGGCTATTAGTGATCTATCAGTATTTCAGGCAACCTACTGTAATAGGGAGTAGTGCTCCTGTTTCAACATTATCCTCAACCAATGCCTTTTGAACTTCCTTTTATTAATTGCTTAGCAATGATCTTGACCTGCTGCTGCAGCAGGTACAGCTGAGGCGAATACTCAAGGAATGCTGCTCCTTTTTCCAGTGCCTATGTAAAGCTTAAAGGGAACCTCGGATTTGTTTGAGATAGCATTAGCGACCTGAAGTTTCCATTTGTTTGGTATTAACTGACTTCATTCCGATACGGTGTGGTTTTATGTGTTTTATTTTGCTTTTCGACCCTCACTGGTACCCCAGTTTTGATTTACTTATTTTAAATGGCCATTATTACAGCTGTTAATTTTGAAAGAAAATTCGTGTCTGCATTGATCCTTTCTTCCCACCACATGAATGCCAGTCTTTGGGACACTGACATCTTAGCTAGTCAACCTAAAGTACCAACAGCTGGAGGGTTTTTGCACTATCGGTGAGCTGTATGCAGTTTTCATTGCTACAGCAAACACAGCTAGAACAGGAGAAGAAAATTAAAGGGGAATATGCCAGGAAGGACTAACAAACAAGATTTTGTGGAGACCTGACTATAAAATGACAAGATGTTCCTAACTCTGCACTGAGGTTAACCTGTCTTAATCACTCCCCTGTCACTGGCAGACTTTTAGAAAAGGATTCTCATTAGCACTGAATGACTGGGAGTTTGTTGCGTTTACCAGCAGTGAACAAATTGTGCAGCAGCAGGTCTCACAGAGTCCATCTGTGTCAAGGCCTCAAGTAACACAATGCTTGAGTTTTCAGCCTGGCTAAGGTACATGCTTTATCCAACATATCTGTAACAAACACTCCCTCTGCCAAGTAATTTACCACACTTAAGCCAATTCTTTCTCAGACAAAAGGTGACAAACTATGAGGAGGAAGACTTTAACGTCCCCTACTGGCTAAATTAGCAACTGTGTGCCCATTACCTGCATATTCCTTCTCTGAGTACTTTTTCCCTTTTATTCCTTGTCTTCGGAGACAAAGAAATGCCTCTGGTAGGGAAAACAACCAGCAGACAAAGATGTGTTTAATCAGCCTCCCAAGGGAAAACTGCAGCCTAAAAAGTCAGCCCTTTATGAGACTATTCAATGTTCAACCATCTTGTGCACACTGGTCTTCTGGCTCCACCAAAGGAGAGTCATTCTGTTCTCGAGAGCAGCACTTCAAAGTTCCCAGATGTCCAGAAAAACATCCTGGCTCTGAGATGACATGTAATACTGTTAGGCATAACGTAACCCAGGCAAACCCAGACAGCCCAGGCAAAGGCTCCATTTCCAGAAATAGCACACTTCCTTCTCTCATGTCTAAGAAGTCCCTTCTTCCAAACAAGTCAACCAGATGGTTACCACCCCCCTGCCCTGATGCCATAAAGAAGTGACTTCCTCCCAGTCCTGCTCAGCCAGGAGCTGCTTCATGTGCTTTCTCAACATTCAAAGCAGGGTGGGTGCTCAGGAGTCCTGACAATCATGTGGACAAAACCTGGTATTCTCAACATGTGTTTCCAATTTCCACCATGGGTAACCCTGTGTTGAGGTTAAGCAACAAAGCAAGCCACCACCAGGAGGGGGACTCAACCTCCATGAGCCAGTTCTGTCCAAGGGAATTCCTTCAATTGCTCAGGATGAGATCTCACACTACCAAAAGGAAAGAAAAATACTATCACGGAAAGGGGAAGAAAATTTCCACTACTGAGTTCCTCTACTTTTTTTCACGTGTTTACCAGCACACAGAAAGTGGCAAAAGACAACTACAACAAGACCTTTTGAAATTTCATTTTACACTATGAACTTAGAATTTAAAATCATATATGAATACTATGAACTTAGAAATTAAGGATCAAAATGACACTTCATGGATGTTTTTTTAAAATCTCACGGAAAATCACTTCCAACATACTGAATACATTTCCTGTGATTTCTGCAGGCTTAACTACCACATATATATTCCACATAGGATTCTACCATGTAACATGAAAGCATAGCTAAAAATCAGTGTTAAAAAACAAGTGAGGCCAAAGAACTACAGGTCATTTAAGAGAATCCAGTGAAGTCAATGATACTAAACGCACGAGCAAGGATTGCTTGTGTAAGTTAAGGCAGCAGAAACAGGTTTGCAAACTGCATGGATTTTCAAAATTTTTAAATCAGATATTGTCCTGGTTTCTGTTTTATTTCATAAAAGGGAGTGAAAAGCAGCCTGGACATGGGTTTTTTCTCTGAAGGAGGTTCAGGCCTTGCAGTAGACATCATATTTTAATTTCGCTCCCAGCTTAGTTCCTTCTAAGCACACTTTGAATTTGGCATCCATTTCCTGGTTCTGAGCTTCAGTGAAAAGATTTTTCCAGTCTCCAACAACACCTGGAGTATAAAGAAAAGTAAAATATTACCCTTGACTGTAAGGACCAAGGAGTATAATTTAAAACAAAAAAACCTACCTTGTCTCTCTTATTATCATATTTCAGAATAATAATTTTTTATTTATTCATTTATTTTTTCCCCTTCAAGAAAAAAGAATCTCTGGCCCAAGAATACACTCTTATGTTTGCCTTATGTTTGGTGTTTTAACAGAATGTGAACATAAAGCGAACATAGGAAGCTACTGGTCTGCCTTCATAGCTGTGGCATGTGTCTTGTACAGCTGCAGAAGACTATAAAAGGTGACTAGCCGTTGTAAAACCAACCCAGAAAGTTCAAAAATGAGGCTTTTAACTGCAAGCGCTTTGTGCACTGCAATCAGACACTGCCCTAAGCTGCAGTCTACCTTTAATCTAGATTTTGGAGAGTCCACAGTCTGGGGTTGTCTGAGTCTGCAGCTCTAGCTTGATCCATGGCTAAAAGACACAGCTCAGTCTGTGGAGTGTCTGGATTCCATGTGTTGACCGAGGTTCTTAGGCAATCACAAGGGTTATTTAGAAAACCCAAGAAGGAAAATCTGTGGAGGTACTCTGTAGACCAAGTGCCAGGCTATCCCCAGTACTCACAGAAGCCAAAATAAAACTCTTTGTGGTTTTAATTGGTGCTCACTGCATACCACAACTGAAGGGTGTGCTAATCGTAGGGCACTTCTGCTAATTGCATTATACAGGGCTTTACCAAATGGTACTGGCCCTTGAGATGAAATCAAGTGACGGTGTCCTGAAGCACAACCAGTGTTTCTTAAACAACTCCCAACCTTGAAAATTATACAGGAAGATGAACCATCTACTGATCCAAATTCCTGTCTGCCCAAGATGCAGTGCTACCATTCACCACCCTGGCAAAATACAAACCAATTTACCTTTGCGGAAAAGAGTTGAGCCAACAGCACCATGAGTCTCCTGAGCCTTGTCTTTCACTGCCTGGAAAGTGGCCCTGTCTGCAATGGACTGGATCTGCTCTGCCGTTAGGGAGAATCCAAAGAATTCAGCTATCTGCTTTACACTGGCAGTCAGGTTCTGAAAGCAATACAGTGAAAGGGAGTCATGCAATACACTTCCTCTGAAAAAGCAGTTGCCCACTTGGGATGTGCATTGCCATCTTCTATTAACAATATATTTTTTTCTTCACTGTATGTTTTCTGCATTACACTGGAGCTCAACTTTTCTATAGGCAGATTCAACTTGTCACTAAAATCAACTTGATTTTGCTCTTTCAGAAACCTATGCCTTTTGCTGTTCACTTCAGCAGATTTGTTTTGCCTTGCTCAGATGTGTTTTGCCTGTCAGTACACAGCATCTGCTTTACCTCATTCAGGTCTTCATATGTTATGATCATAATATTCTCATCCTCAATGTGTTTGTTCCAGGTGACTGCATGATCAAAATAGGATCCCCAGCCAACTGTAATGAAGAGAAAAAACCATCAATATGACCTTCTTTTTCTTACTGGGTACTTATTTTTCTCTGACTGAAGAATTGCCTTCTGTTGCTTATCGGTTACATCAATGCCAGCAAACAGAACAGCCTGTGCCTTTCTGTACAACAGAACAACAGAGACTTCCTCTGGACTTTGGTAGGTAAATGGTTTCCACACAGAAATATGAATTTCACTATGTGCTTCCCCTCTGTTACTATATTGTTATTTAAACATCTCTTAAAATCCAAAGGCAGACATCAGTCTAATCTAAAATTTGGGTTGGTAATTAGGTGTTTGGCCTCATGCAAAAACAGTAAAGACAACAAACTGCCATTTCACTACCGCTTCAGACCTGTAGCTCTTCCTCCACCACTAAGTGGCAGAACGTTGACCCAATGCTATTGTCAAGCTGCCATGCAACTCCCTCACCCTCGCTTGGAAAAGCAAAATACCCTGAAGCAAAGAATCTTTTGGATATTCTCCCCATTCTGGCATTCAGCTGCCTTCTTTATCATGATGTACAGCCATCAGTAAACTAATTATGGCACAGCTGTTTTCCCACTGGCCCCATTTAGTTGTTTTTAAATATTTTTTTTTCTGTTGCTTCTTCAGCTACATTCAGTAACTATAAAAATACCTTTCCCATTCATGAACTCCGAGAAGAACTCATCCCAGGAGCTGTAACTGGGGACGCTTGGCACATTGTTGTGGAAATGGAAAAATGAAACAGCTGTATCTTTAGGGTTTCGAAACAGTACTAGTATCTGGAGTGGGAGAAAGAAGTCAACAATTTTATATCACTTATTTCCCCTGGCAACCAAAATGAGAGTATAACCAAACATTCTGCAATCAATAACATACTGGGGGCTATAAAATATTTTATTAGTTAAGGCATGGAGAACAAACTTATAATGTGATCATAATAAAGACCTTGTTACCACTTCTAAGATTTGCTTATGTCATGAAGCAATTGTAGAAAGAAACAACTGGAAAAACTGTAGTACTGTCATTGAATACTATCCCATAACTACTTAAGACCTGGGAAATTGCAAGGAACCATTTGCTGACCCCCTGACAGGAAAAGCTCTGTTCAATTCTCCTTCAGGAAACTGCAACTGTTACAATCATCTCCCATTTTTCAAAGCATGGCAATAAAGTTATTGAAATTCAAAGAGAATGAAATCCTCAGAGAAGTGTACACACTTCTGAAAACACGTTATACACATTAAATTTTTGTTATACATGTTATATGTTTTTTCCTGTCTCATACAGGAAAAAATACCAATGAAACATAGAAAAAAATCCCCATCCCTTAACCAATTATTTCCTTCATCTGTGGTACATTTCCTAAGTGCTATGTATCCGCCATTGTTCAGTGACCAAGAACCAGAAATATCAAAGTTTTAACAGTGTGACTCTTTGCAAGGAGACAGTCAATGTCCCAGAGATACTGTTGTCACATTCATTCCCACCACAGTCATGCATGGAAAAGAATAGCACAAAAGAGGAAAGAGTGACGCTCCAGCCATTTCTGAGCACTGCAACAACCTCTAGATCTCTGCTCGCTTATGTCAACTACAGCACCCCTAAGGCTACTGTAAATTGTAGGGGGTGCAAAGCCAGCCCAGGCATCATGAGAGCCAAACTATCTCCAAGTTGCTTTACCCCAGTGCCACCTGCTTGGGTGCAACAAAAGGATGTGGCCCCAAAATTACTCTCGCATGCTGGTACTGTCAGAGAGATGAAGCTTGTATTTGAAAAAGAAAAAAGCCCACCTTGGCTTTGTTCTTGAAAATAGACTTGGGAAGGCAATCATAATTCAGATGTGTTGCCAAAATCCTCGGAGATGGAATCTGTTTCATCCTCTTTAGAAATAAACAGAACCATAAGTGAGAACAGGTTTATCACATGGGTGCAGCAATGATCTTTAAGAATCGCCTGTGTGAAACAGCCCTTAATCAAAAGGCATTAGTCATCCAAGATTATCTTTTTTCCCCTCTCAGGAGAAATATCTTTACTTGCTGCATGACTTCATTTTAATAACTTGTGTGCGGGGGTGCAAGAGAGAGAAAACAATAGACTTTAAGTGGTTCAGTAGTTTCTTTTCACTAACCTGATATTTATCTGGATCTCCACATTCAATAAATGGTAGTTCTGTGCTTACAGGTTTACTCTGGATAGTTGTAAATATCAAATCACTTAAAATCTGGATAAGCCAGTTCACACCTGCACCAAGAAACCCAGAGAACAAAATAAAACAAATCAGAGGTTTACATAAGATCTCAGAGCCTTCTCATTACATGGCTTAACTTAGCATAATAGACAGTCATCAACTAACACTAAAGTTCTCAAATTGTTATAAACAAAATAATGTTTTCCATTTGTGAGATCCTCAACAGCTTCTTAACTCTGTGACCTTCTTGGCTCACTTCTAACTGGGATGTGGAAAGCACTGGGGGCAGAACTGACTCAATGATGCACTTACCGTCTTTTTAATATATTCATAAAACAGGCAGTGACAGGCAATAAAGGAAGATTTCCTGGCTTTTACAGAGAATCACCTGGGAAGGGTCTGGATAGGAGACGGAAGGAACGAGCAAGGAGTTTTGCTCATTCTGCCAAGGAAACCATTGCCTCTCTAATGCCCTGGGTCGAGGACGAAATAGAGTCATCTATTCAATGTCATTGCCAGTGCTTGTGCTCAGTTGCGCCTGTTGTTGTCTCCATGAAGTGCCTGCCAGAGCAAGTGCTAGAACAGCTCTTACCCACTGGACACCTGCATCCCTCCCCACTCCTCACCCTTTGAGAGGGATGTTGCAGCAAAGCCTCCCCCATACTGCATCCCATTCCAGCGTGAGCCTGTGGCCAGCTCCTGGAGCTTCCCCAGAGTTTCCAGGAATCACATTTGCTCTGCTGATGCTCTGCCGATTGCCAGCAGGACTGAGCAAGAACAGCGTGTTCACCTTGGCCTGCAGCACCCTCCCCGCGTCCCTGTGGGGAGGCACTTTGAAGGCTTCCCACCAGGCCCACAGAGATGGAGCTGCGGAGCTGCTGACGCCTCCTTGAATGCTGTGAGTCCCCTGTGAACACAGCTGCCAGAGGCACTAACAGAGAACACGCAATGCAAACAGCTTTAACCTCTCATGTTTTCAGTGCAAAGTTATTCCCAGAAAGGAGTAACTTCCACCCTATGTTATATAAAGTGCCTCAGGATGCTTGGATGGAAGCAGCTGACACATGTCATTCATACAGTAATGTGAATACAATGTGTGCACATCATCTTATAATGCAAATATTACATTTATACACCACCCAATATCATATTTATATATGACATTGTATGATGTATATCATTTATATCATTCTCCCATTTATGTACCGACCAGAGCCAAAAGCATTAAGAGTCTCCAAATCTACATCCTCATCTGCCCAGTATTAACTACATGGGCACAAATACAAATTTTATTTTAACAAAAAGCTACAACTGATAAACCTAAAATTCCTAGTTTCTAAATCCCCTACTGGCTTTTCAACCATGTGACCCATCTCTGGAGCTCCATTGTCCTTTACCCCTACCTCATATAGAGCTCTCTGCATCAGTTTTTCTCTCCACTGCACACACCTGAGCTGGGGGAAGCCTTTCACATTGGGAGACTTTACTGCAACTTAACCTTCATAATACCTAATAAGTAAAAGGAGTAGGGACAATATTAAAGCTTTGAGAGACAAAGGTCTTCAAGGGCCTCAGTGTGAGTCTTTCATCAGGCATGTTCATGACCATCTAAACCTGGCAAATGCCTAAGAGTTTGAGCCCTACATAGAAAGCACCTGAGAAGCTGGCAGAGGAAGCCAGACACCAGGCTGCCTTGGTTCAAGAAGGAAAGAGGCCTGGAGAGAGATTTTTATTACTGTCTGGTGACATTATGGCTTGGTGGGTCCAAGTGTCACATCAAGGGGCAAGAGGGAGCCCAGCAATTTGTGGTTTCAAACTGGGTCAGATAACCTTTCCTTTTCATTCTTTAACCTCCTCTCTTGCCTTTTTCCCTCCTACTTTGCAAGCTATAGGAAATTAGGACAAGAAATCTATTTAGCACTGTTTAAGAGTGTAAGAGAAAACATCCAGATGGGAGAAAATTCAAGATTTACCTGCAGATTGTAACTACACTGTACAAGCACAGCATTTTCTCTCCCTCCTGCTTTCCCATTTCTTCTGCACAACCTCCTGTACATGCCTTTCCAGCAGTGCCTGCCAGGTAACAGGGTGCTGCACTCCCCAGCAAAACACAGGGAGCTGTGAACTTGCTCTGCCACTGAGCAACTGGCAGTGGTCTTTGGTAAAATTTCCCCCTGCTGCCCTACCACAAACTGCCTGATATTAACAGTGTGAGATCTCTTTCTTTATCCGCTGATCCCTCTCCCTGAGCAGAAGAGGTTTACCGAGTTACTAAACCTCAGATGACTCCATGTCTGAAGTCTTCCAAACTCTGTGAGAAATCAAAGCCAGTGCCAAGTTACGGCAATGACCTTTTAGGCCTTTGGAGGGTCCAGCACAACTCTGGACCCAAACCCAACGGAATTACAAGCTCCTTAAAATAAAGATGCACATTGTACATTTTGTGACAGCTCCTTCCTTTTGTATTTGCCCTCTTTCAGGGTTCTGTCTCACAGCTGCTATAAATTCACCCTAAATACTACAGGCATACTTCCTAAGCCCCTAAATACACCACAGTTTCTTTCCAGATCAGAACTTGCCCACCAACGGGAATTCTATGTGCTGAATGAGAGCTTAACCTAGGACTCTCTGGTTAGAGCCCAACTCGACCACACCTGCTACCATGCTACTGCAATGAAATCCTTCCCTGGACACACATCTCCACCGGCAACCCTAAGCTTCTGCTGCCTGGGTCTCAAAGAAGAAACATATGTTTGGACAGAATTTCCTAGATTAGCAAAACCCATGCTTTCCTAGTAAGCAACCATGTCACAACTGACATTTAATAAAACTGATCAAAATCAACTAGTTGGTTGTTTGGGTTTTTTTCATTGCTCCTGTTGCACTTTTCCTTCTTTCTGCAAACCTCTGACTAAAAGATTTAGACTTTCAGGATGTCAATACCATTTTGCAGTAACAAAACAAAAGCCAATGCTGATACTAAAAAAATGCCAAGAAACAGCTTATAATTTCGCAAGTAAAGATGCTGTGCCATGTCACTTTCTACACCTTTGTCTAATGCATAACTTTATTGCTTTTGCACACTACACTACATTACTAACATGCTTTTCAGAATACAGTTTTTCATACTGGCAGAGTTCTTGTCCCACTGATATATAAAACAATGTGTACTTTATTCTTACTTCTTCAGCCAAATATCTTTGAACACTAAAACTTCTTTTCTTTTCAGAAACACAAACCATATTAAAAAGCAGCACAACAGACTGCATAATTAAAACAAAGCAGGGCAAAAACCTGCTGCCTCCGGTTGCAGGAGAAATGCCCGATATGCTCACACAACATACAACCACAATCAATTGGTTTTCCTTCTTACTGTGTCAGCTAATTACAGTATTGTACACTACAGCAAGCAATTTATAATGTATTCACCACATTTGGGGTAGGACACCAGCACCATATCATCTCTTCTGGCTTCCAGCTTCTCCAGGGCTTGGAACGTTTCCGCACTGCACACTGTGACAGGATACAGGGTCCCCCCATAGGAGAACAGCAGATCCTTCAAGGTAAGCCCTTCAGACTTTGCCAAGGCTTTATTTATCTCATCAACAAAGGCTTTTTTATCCTCAGCCATGTTTACCACCTTTGGGGTGTGAAGCTGTTAGTCTAATGCAGTAAGTGCCTTTAAATAGATGTTTCTAAGTGGTGGAGTAGAAATCCTTTGCATTACTTCTGCCCTCCCTCAAATTTGATACGTTTCTTTCTCTCCTCCCTTCCCACCTTTCTGGAAAAGGAAGTTGGGTTGATCCTGTCCACTTATAATCTACAGAGCAGGAACTACTTTAGTAAGAAATCCCACTGAGGGCAAGTAATACTTGCAAGCTCAGCCACTAGGAAAGATAATTGGAAAATGAATCACCCTGTAAGAATGAGCAACAAAATATTATGTCTAATCTTACATAACAATAGGAAAAAAAGCATCACATAGAATTGAAAGTCCCTAATAAGAAAAATCCCAAGAGGTTTTATTTCAGAAATAAAGTCAGCTCTCTACTATGAGTTGAGAGAAATACATAGTGAGTCATAGAAAACAACAAAATCAAAACCATAAAACAGAACAATACCAAGAGGGAAGGGATGCTGACATTTTATGTTCTAAATACCCCCTGTGAGAGGTAGGCTGCACTGATGCCTTTTATCATGTTAAAAAGACAAATACTGAGATCTTGCATAGCACAGGTTTTGTCAGCATCCTCATGATAGAGCTAGGATCTGTTTTTAACAGCCATAAGCCTTACGTATCCAGCAGTTTTCCTCTAGCGGGAATACAGACCGACCAGTTCTGGCTGCCAGGAGGAACAGAGGAGCCCTTCCACCAGTTGAGGCAGAACAGCAGCACTGAAGCGCAGGCCTGCTCCCTCGCCTGACAGCGGGCACCTGCTCAAGAGCCTCAACACCGGGCAGCAAGGCCTGGCCTGGCCTCTTAGCCGTGCTGGGCACACATGCTGCCAGCTCACAGCTGAAATGGTGAGGCGAGGACAGTGGGTCCCTCTGGGCAGCAGGGAAAGGTGGTGAGTCGGACCTGCTGCCAGCAACCCGAGCGAGCCACCGAGGGAGAGGCAGCGGCCAAGGACTGCCACCTGCACCCTACACCATCACTGTGCTAAGTAACGGCCCTCTCTAGGCCGGCCCAGGCAGCAGCGGAGCGGGGGGGAAGCTGCGGGGTGCCGAGACGCGCCTCTGCCTCCTCTCTGCCACCCCCCACAGCCCCGGGCCGCCTGCCTGCGACCCGGCCGAGGTTCGCGTCCCGGCGGAGCCCCACCACCAGAACCAGCGGTGGGCTGGCTGCGGGGAGGGGGCGGTGGGTGGGGCTGGCTGGCCACGAGAGGAAGGGATGCGCATGCGCGAACCGCATGTGCAGAAAAGGTGCGCAGACCGCAAGCGGCGCGAGCGCACCGCGCATGTGCAGCCGTTACCGGCAGTAACGGAAGGGCGCTGTGCCTCGGCAGCGGCGATGGCGCGGCGCGTCGTGACGGGGCTGCTCCTGCTGGAGGCGGCGGGGCTGCTCGGCGCCCTCCTGCTCTACCGCGCCATGGACCGCAGCCAAGGTGCGGGGGGGGGGGGGGGGAAGGGGGCGGCTGCCGGTGCCGCCGTGACGGGAGGAGCTCCTCCACGCGGGGGCCGCCTGAGGTGTCGCCTCACACCGCCACGGCGCGTGCGCTGCGTGCTCGCGCGGGTGTTTTAAGAAAACCTGCCGCGTGAGGGTCAGCAGTAGCGTAGGTGCACAGCAGTCACTTGTTAGGCAGATCCTGAAGGGAAGCTCCTATTTTAGTTTCATAAAACCAAAACCGCGGGGAAACTTTTGAAAGGCAGCACGCGACCACGAGGAACAAAGCTGAACCCTGTGTGTTTTTATAGTAATAGCATTGGCTCAAATAAGGACTTAAAAAGGAGAGGCTGTCAGCAAATAAGGCAGGATGTGATCGATCCTGTTTCAGGCATCTGGTGCTCAGCCCTTGAAGCAATCCCCTGGCTCACGCCTAGGTCTCACTGCCTCTGGGATTCGACATTTCCCAGGTAGACAACAGACCCAGCTGGCATGAAGCAGCCAGCGTCATCTTCCAGCTGATTTGGCTTCGGGCCCTCAAGGCTCTCAGACTTAGGACTCAGTTCCTAGGTAACACAAAAATAAATCAGGCACCAACCGAGTTACTGCAAGGAGACCTGCTCTGCAGAGCAATGGCCTTATTTTGGAGTCAGGGCTCTGCAGGGTGCAGCACTGGTTTGACAGACCTGTGCCCCTGCAGGACAAAGAAGCCAGTCCTGCTACCTGCTGGGTCAGGGCGAGCCAAAAGGCACCTGCTACTGCAGCTGGGAGGGCACCAACACTACATCAGTTTGCATTTGTTATCCCAGATTCAGAAGCTGGCAGGCTGTTAGACTTAAGCTATCTTTCTTTGCATTTTTACTCTCCAAAATTTGGAGAGTAGATGTATTGGCCTGTCTTGGGAACTTGGTGCTGAACATTCAATGTCTTCTCATTTCTTTCCTCTTTTCAGTTGTAGATCCTAGTTCTCATGCCTTTGCAGAAGATTTTCTTAAGCTGTAGTTCTTGTAATTCTGTAAAGTGCAGTGAGCTCATCTAACAGCTCAGTGTGCTCAGAATGAGACTTTTACCACTTTCTTTGTGCTAGTATTAGTATTGATAAGATCCTTCTATGAGCTGCAGTAAATCATTAAAATAGCATAAAAGCTATCATTACATGTTTTTCTACTGGGTTGCCAGAGCAGCCCACAGAAGGATTCAATGAACACCTGAAGCTGCATAAGGAAGCAAAGTAGTTTTCCCAATTTTCATTTGCATGTCAACCTATGAGAGGCATTCAGCTTCCTGTGAATCTGTAGTTTGTATCTGGTTATAACAATTGTGAGGAAGCTCAGAAAACACTATGATGACAGGGCTGCACACGAGTAACCTGAATACAGTCTGTGATACAATTTAAAAAAACATAAAGCCAGATCACATTATTTAGTGGTGGCTGTAAACGAAGGAGCTCAGACAAATTTTGGTAAAACTAATCTAGTTAGAAAAATAGTGTATTTAATTATCTGTCTTAAAATATGTTGGGTAGAGTAACTGATTTATCTTTCTTGTCAGATTTCAGATATAAAATGCAGAAGAGGTTTCCATCAATTCTGGAAGGTAGGTTTGTAGTTGTTGGTTTCAGAAGGATGGCTGAAGCTTCTGTTGCATCTCACCTATAAAGCTGATTTTATTACTGCTTAAAACTTACCCCAGGAAATGCTGTAGAAGTGTTTATTGTTATGCATAGGTGTGGCTGGAGTGTCAGACTTCTGGGTAGAGTACTCAGGACTATAGATCCAACAAAACTAGCCACAGAGTGGCTCACCTTCAGATATGCCCAACTTACAGCTGACATGGATTTTCCTATTTTTCAGTGTATTACAAATCCAATGAGTGGTCTGGAATTCACGGCATAAGGGAGAATGACCAAATGGCATGGTTAAGCAGCAAGAACTGAAGTAAGAAAGATGTGTGATTAATTAAAAAATTATCTTCTAAAATAATTATTGTAAAAATGTCCACATTAAAATATCCAGTTCATCTTTTTGATTTCTTGCCTTTGAACTTGCTTTTCAGCCCTCTGTGCCTGAACTGTTTCTTCTTTTTGATGATGCTTTTCACATCCCTATTGTGAAGCCACTTGTCACGCTCTATTTCCCACTGGATCTGTTTGACATCTGTAAGAGGAAAGGTGAGAAATAAGGAGCCGATGAATACTTCTGACCATGACATAGAATACAGATGAATCATATAAAAGTTACAACTTGGCTACTGTATTTATAAGTGTTAATAAAGTGCAAGCTGCCAATTATTTTTTTTTATACCAGAGAAAGTTTTGGTTTTTTTCATGTCACAAAACATGCCCTACCATTTCAGAGTTTAAGACTGCTCTTGCCATTGCTTTGTATTTTACTAATGCTAGACATGTTTGTGTTAGGACTACACAGTGTTTGAGTGCTGCTGTTAACATTTTTCAGGTGACACTGGCAAGACTTGTAAAAATCAATTGATATATACACATTTAATTTGTTAGAATTATTTCTGGGAAACTACTTTTGCTTCACTGATACTGCAATGAAATACTCTGGTAGGTAGGTAAAGACAGCTGTGCCTTATGCCTTGCCGTCACAAGAATCCAGGACGTGCTTTTATCAGAGCAAAATTCCCACGAACACATGACAAACAGCATACTGCCCATCCTTATTTGCAGTGTGAAAGGGCGACATGATAGCCTCTTCCTCTTTTCCAAAGCCGTATTCGCTCCAGTAGTCACTGGACATCTCTCCTAACCGAAGAAGACTAAGTCATGTCTTACCAATGTTAAGCTACTGGCCCTACTGTGCGATTTCTGGCCACGTGTGTATTTCAGGTAAAGAAGGTACATCTTTTTAAGTACAGAAGCTGAAGAGAAAGAAGTAAAACAGCATTACAGCTATCTGCTCTTTGTAGCATGTACTTACTTGCATTATCTCTGTTGGCCATGGCGTTCATTCCAATATTGTCAAACTTGGACCCAGCATTTTCATCCAGCAGATAGCCAAACTTTAAAGAGAGAAATTTTAGTATTTTATTACGAAGAAACCGGTAAAATGCTTGATTGATCAGTCCTGAGCAAAAAAGCAAACTCACCTCTTCTGCAGATGCCAGTATACCAGCATCCTTGAATTTTCTCTTCTTTCCTCGGTTGGATCCTTCAAACAAAAAGTATTATTCTTACAAGACAGAATTTCAAGTTCACAAAGACACTAAAACATGTTTTTATTTTTTATTTATTTATTTAATGAGACCTTCTAAAATAGTTGTGGTAGAAACTTTTATTTGCAACCTCCCCTAAAAAAAAAAAAGGAAAGATTCCAACCAAGAATAGCACAAATGTGTACATCAGACATTAGTAAGAGATGCACAAACCACCAGTAGAACTCCATGCTTCCTTCAAAATTCCTCCAATTCCCAGTCCTTCAACAGCAGATTGTGACTCTGAATTAGGTCACCTTCCTTTTCATTTATGTGAACCCAGATCCAAAAGCATAGATAATCTACTGTACTGCTGTACTAAAACCCTCTGATTCCAAAGTTTTTCAGACCCTCTATTTGTATTAAACCTTCTCAAATGTAAATCATGGCAGTGTGTCCTTACCTTCAAATGATCCCACAAAATTCATATCTTTCTTTCTCTTGCCCTTCAATTGCTTGTCACTGTTTGGGTCTGACAGAAAGAAAAAAGAGATACATCAATCCCTCATTCTCACACCATGTACATCTATTTAAAGCAGAGACTAAAACTTCTTTTTAGGCATATTTGTCATAATGGTCCGAGTCTTTACTTTTTAAAGTTTAAAACACAGTGCACACAACCAAATCTGGGATTTCTTCAACCCAGACAATTAAAAATTGGTCAGTGGTGTGCCATTCTTTAGGCTTTTTTTTTCCCACAGCACCAAAAAGGAATGAAATATGATACTAAGAAACATAAAATACGAAGGCTAAAAGCAGGTGTTATGTAAACCTTGAATGTCTGCTTGGCAAGTTTGGTGAAATAATCATCTAATGAAAGATTAATGTGTTAACAGCTGTATGAATAGCTTATCTCCTCTGCCCTCAAATCATTTTCCTGCAACTTTAAGTTACTAGTTGAAATACTCCACTGATCTGTGCTTTTGCAGCCACATAAAGTGTATACTTTTAGTTGAAAAGATAATAAACCTCGCAAGTGCAATGACCGGTTATTATTATGGTGATAATAAAAATCTGGGTGCATAGCTGTATTCGAAGAATAAGCTGTTACTTATGAGACAGCTATTTAAATAAAAGTTACCTCATCTAAAAAAAAAAAAAATCAACATTAACTAGGTCTAAAGAAATTAAAAAAATTACCAAGTACCAGATTTTTGAGATCTTTTAATATTTCTGCCTACTGTAGCCAGTTATTTGTGTATAAAGCTACTTAAGTTACTGCCAATGTTTTTGGAATGAAAGAAATGTGTCTTGTTTGCAAGTTTTTATACCCAGATGCCCAATTCCCACTCTCACTTAGGAGGCTGTGCCAGGAAATGTTTCTCTTCAGACTTCACTGTCCAGAGGAGGACTTGTCACTTCATACTTAAAAGCCAAACCTCCCACCTAGGGAACTAAACCTGAATTTATACATGTAATGACATTAAATAACCTATTTCTAAAGCTTTTTCTTCTTGTTTTTTGGTAATAAATGATACTTTACCTAGGCTGTTATCATCATCATCAGACACATCCATAAATACACCTCCCTCTTCATCCATATCTTCTCCAAAGTCTTCCTCCATACTTCCTAAGGAGACTTCCTCATCATCCAGATCGCTGAATTCATCTTCATCATCAGAATCCTCCCAGTCAGCACTGGACTCCTTGTTTCTTTGGCCTTTCTTACCACCTTCTGTTTTCTTTTTTATATTACTAAAAAAATACGTAACAAGCTTAGCATTTCATCTGGCAAAATACTGTTTGCATCCAGATAACATCTATCTACTGGCAAACACTATGTTAGAGAAGTTCAACATCATTGCAAACTACTGTAAATGTAGGCTGAGACCTAAGAAACATTTATTATGCACTCAGGTATGTTTTCAACATCAGCTTATGGAACTTAAAAGTCAACCATTTTAAGACGTCCTGGAGAGAATCCTGCTCTGAAATTAATAGAAACGTCAGCTTCAGTATTTATCTCCTACGTGCCTTTGCTCCTTTTCAGAAAGTCTTTCTGTAAAACACACAACCTGCTGGCACCTCTAGCAAGTCTACTCAATGAGGAAATAAGACGATTTTTTTTTTTTAATAAGAAAGGAAACATGGCTTTTTATGTACTAGATGGTTGCTTGTATTTTGTCTCCTCTTTGCTAATTTTTACTTACACCAGTCTAGATCACAAAAATGTTCAGGTTTCACTAGAAGTTTAAGTTTTAATTAATTAAAGCTTAATTTAATTCTCCTTTCACCTCAAGAAAAAAAAGTTTCTGTGCTGATTCAAAAGCTGTACTGCAGATACTTTAAGTAAAAAAGAGGCTACTTAATCATTCATGGTTGGACTCGATGATCTTAAAGGTGTTTTCCAATCTAAATGATTCTATGATTAATGAAACTGCTGACTTCCTGAGAATTGAGCTCTGTGATTCTGGATTCCACAAAATTTATTTATTGCATTAGGTCTAGTTGCAGCCAGACGTTACAGCAGCAGTACCATTATGCCTCATACTGCTTACTTTCGTACTTGGGAATTCTCAAACAGAAACCTGAGTCATTGAAAAACAAGATTTTACCTTGCTTACTGGGTCACTGCATTGTGTAAGTAAAATACTACGTCTCACGTGTCAAGCCAGCAGACTGTAAGCACCACAGGATCACGATGCTCCATTATGAGACATGCAGAAAAGCAGCATTACCCAGCGTTCAACTGCTAGTGCCTTGTTTTGTAAGGTGATATTCTGAGTATTTTTGAAAAATGTCTATCCAATTTTGAGATTAAAACTCTATATAGGTATTAAAACAAGAGATGAAAGAACCAATTTAAAGACTTACCCAGCAAAATCAAGGTCATCCTGGCCAACGTCAATGGCATTATCAGCAGCTTCAAATGTATCTAGGGAGAAAAAAAATGTTTATTACCACAAAACGAAGTCAAACAAAGAAATGTGAAGTCATTAAAAATACATTATCTTTAGGTATCATTTACCTGCACAGCATTACTGATGCAGATCATATAAAAAGGGCTGATACCAAAGGGCCCTTACTCCTATAGAAAAACACTCCACAAAACAGTTACCTAAAGCCAACTGGACATTTTCTAAAAAAAGGCAAACAAAGTACATGCTACAGGAAGAGCTAAGACTACCGCAGAAGTTTGCCAAGGACCTAACTGAACAAATAACCTCATGAAAGATGTTAGGAATGATAAGAGAAACTGCAAGGAAGATTGAAAAAGGCCAAGCAGTAAGGAAAAGAATAGAAGCAAATGTTATGCTGTTAGGAAAAGTTATTTAACTCTGAGACTACATTAGGAAAAGAACAAAAAGGCATGAACTGCCACTCATGAGCTTGTGTTCAAAATCAACAATTTCCAACCATGTGAACAAGCTGAATGATACCAGAGCGGTGAGAGGCAGACCTCTTTACAAGAGGGCCATCAGTTGGCTTATGGGAGGGGAAGTACGAACTGCTGCCCATAGCAGCACAGAAGGGGAACTGGAAAGCCAGTTTTCTTCCACTTCCATATTCCTGTATCTGGCTCTTTTATACAATATAAACTACAAAAAGGATAAAATAATAATTTGCAACTGCAGAAAATATTAGGATAGTTACTGCAAGGAAAAACAGAACCTTACCCAATGCTCTTTCAAATTCATCATCATCTACATCTTCCACGCTTTCTTCATCATCCTGACGCTTTTGTTTCTCTCTCTTCTTATCGAACTTTGAATAAAATCTGAAATAATATATTGCTCTCAGACACAAAATTACAGGTGATGATCTTGATGACAAGTTTTTAAAAAAAACAAACCAACCTGCAGATTGTTTTACATGTATGTTGCCAGTTGAAAATTGCAGTGGTTTCAAACACATCTCAAATCAGAGATTTGTATTTTCTTTGTTTTTCAAAGAGTAATCCACTACAGTAAGATTTAAACCAAAGAAATTTCACAGCCAAAGGTGAAGCATAGCGAATTTATAAAAGGGCACAAGATAGATGTGAAAATCTGCCTTATAATGATAAGGAAGAAATGATCAAGTTCAACTTGAATCTAATTGGGGGGGTGGGGGGAGAGGAAATATGTAAAAGAGATTTGCCCATGAAGTTCTATTAAATTTCCCCATAGCCTTGCTCTTTTGTGTGCTTAGTTTTACGTTGTGTCAGTCATTTTAAACTACTTTCTCTCCTTCATTTCATATTAAAGAATCACCAAACACAGAAGGCAATTTTGATCATATACAAGAGCAAAAGAGTACAGTGCTTTGTATGGAAGACTTTAAACGTGTAATCTCAGTTTCAATCATCTTTAATGGAACAAGACTGTTGACTTTTCAGGCAGGGACATGTTTTGAAGCTGCTTTTCTCTAACCTCAAAATTAATACCACTATTTATTTATTAATATTATATTCCCCAATTATTGTAATATCAATTAATCAAAATTTGTAAGTTCCATTAACCTGATATTTCAAAAAAATTTTAAAGTCCCTACAGCAATGAATATATTAAACAAAAACAAACAAACAAAATAATTAAATAAAATAAATTAATTCAAACACTGATTTCCTAAGAAGACACTTACAGGTAACCAGTATTTTTGATCTAATTAAAGAACAAATCTTTGCCAAATATGTATCACTTCAATTTTCGTGTTAGAGCTGCGTTTTTATATCATCATCTGAAAGGAAAGCCAACTAAATGGAAAGAACTATGAATAATAAAAAAATAAATACACAGAAAACTAGCTCCTCTGACTTTTTTTGCATTGTTCCATTCTAATAAGCTTCGATGCTAATAACATAAGTAGGGTATATTCCAGGTTTTTATAAATATACTTCTAATGCATAAGAATTACAACCCACAAGACATTCATCATTACGCACTGTTTAAGGCTTCTTCATTACAATGTCACCTTACTTAATTTTAGACTACAAGCATTGATTGCCTTTGTTCATAAGTGATATTCTTTCCTAAGCACTTTCGACAAATGTTGAAATTACGTTTTAAGGAAAGTAATATCATCACAGGTCACTCAATCAAATTTTGCCAACACTTGGAATACCAGATAATACTTATGAAATGTAATGGATTTTGATGGCATTGCATTAAAAAACAACACTTAAAATGAAATGTTCACAAGTATTTAATTACCTGTGAAAAAACACTTCATCCACAGGGATTTTGCTTTCATCTTTGGTACGGAATTCCTTACTGTTAACTGCAAAAACAAAAAAACCCTTGATTTTACCTCAAGTTGAAATGATTGTTATTCTTTTAAAAGGTTAAACAGCATTCACAGACAGAAGTACACAGGTATCTAGTGTCATCCATTAAATAAAGTGGAGCTCATCTCAAAACCTCTTCAAACCAACAGTTCTCAGTCACCTACAGCAGGAATGCATTTTAAAAAAAGAAGGAAAAAAAAAGGGCAGTAAGATAAACTCGCTGTCATGCACTAAATCATTGGGAACCACTTCTGCCCAGCACTCATGGCAATAGAAATGCTCATCAGCAGCTGCAAGGCAGGACCATACACCAGCTGAGCGTGTTGAGGAAGGGAGCAAGCCTCACCCTGGAACTGAGACAAAATATGACACTGTGACAGCAGATCGACTAGGGTATTGATCAGGTCCCCTATGGAGAAGCTTTTTACCCTCATACACTCCTCTTCCCTCCTCCACCTCAGAAGTAAATCAAAGGAGCAAAAGCTACTGATTATCTCAGTGGGCACAGATTATAGTATTTTCTAAGCAACAAGGGCCCAAGTTTTTGAAACCAGATCAGCAGACTCACAGAAGGACTCTTCAAATGAAGAGAAGGTAGAAGGTACCAGAGGATTGGCAATCTCAGTTCTCTAAGCCTCAGCAGAGACCAGCTACATACAAGTGCAGATTTCTGTGGCCACGTTAATATAGCCGTATTTTTATATCAGATGTTTCATTTGTAGAACGCTTATATTCCTCAAATCCAGTTCTAAATGCTCAGTCTGCTCCTTCAACTCAGAATAAAGTAAAGAATACGATAAACAAACTGTACCTTCAAATGCATTCTAGGTAAAAATTCCTAATTTAAACTTTGATAGCCATAAAGCCACTCCAGTAAAGGTACATCAGCTAATCTGTATAACTAAAACCTCTGTGCAACCCAACAGACCCACAGTTAGAGGAAAGCACATCCCTAGGAATGTTACAGAGATTCTACCACTGAAGATGGTACCTCTTCTGTCTTCAAGCAGCATGTTTTGCTGATGGTTTACCCTGATATTTTAACTGCTGGTTCTTATCACCAAATCCTGCCCTTAATCACTGGAAACAGTCCCAGCGGGACTAGACAAAAGGCAGCCTCTTTCTGGGGGCAGGAAGACTCTTAGCAAAATAACAGTGCCAAGGATACCTTACATTAATCCTAACAATAGCTGCAGCTGTGGCATTGTATGGGATAATCCATATCATTTAATGAAAGAGCTTAATGTGATTTATATCATTATATAAATCCATTTTCTCAGATTAAGTCATTGTTTGATCGTAACAAGCAGAATAGAACTTCTTATATGATAAGTTGGAAGTAAATAAAAACATTAACCATACAATACTACTATATTAACTACCGCTACATCAGCATACATTTTATAGATTTTATATAATTTCAGATATTTTTAAGAACTTTAAAAAAAAATTAGTTGTAAAACTAGGATGTCAGGCATAAGAAGGGCGTGTTTGTGAGTAGAAAATTTAGTTAGTATTTTATAAATTCACATTCCTCTGAGGTTAGTAGCCTAACAGATTGCTCTAACTAGAAATATTATTAGCTGGAATAAATTCTAAGGCTTTTTTTTTAGCCTTCCCCCACACACACCCCAAGTGGTTTGGAAGCAAATTTGGAAGCAAATTTGGAACAAGGTCCTAACTTTTTATACAAGATTGCAAATCTACTCTTTACTCAGGGAGCCTATTTCCTTTTACCGGGATGCAAGAAAAAGACAACTTCGCATAAGAGAAGGATAGGAAGCATACGCACGTCATAGCAAAAACAGCACATAAAACAAGGCATGCAGTTTTCAGTAGCTTTGAACCTTGCTGTTATACATTTTCTGAATGGGATGGCTAAACAGAAGGTACAATCTTCACCATGCGCTGCCTGAGAAAAAGGAATTGCTACCATAGAAACTAATTGACAATTAGGGGGAAAAACAGAGAGAAAAGAAAGGTCTTAAAAAAAAATGTGGTGTTTAAAGCCAAATGCTAGAGTAGAAGACAAAGCATTTTCCTACTCATAGGCTAACAGTTGGGGTAACTAACTTTATGTCATTTGTTCTTAAAATGATTCAATGGATCCAAAGTTTCAGCTGTGGAGATTTCATGCACCCTTACAAGAAGATTAGACCTGATCCCAAACATCAGACACCCCTGCTGCACTCCCGATGGACAAGACTTTCTTTTATTGCTAAAAGAAACAGTATAGACTGCATAGATGACACATGTCTACATGTCTAGCTGTCATCATCTTAACTGAAAAGGGGCTGGCTTACCTGCAAGATTCTGCATGTCCTTCATAAACTGCTTCTTCTTTGGCTGCATTACCACACTGCTGGTGTTTTCTGTGGTAGAACATAAATTAGAAACCAATTACTTTATTACTATTGATACAAAACCGTGAGGAGTGGCTGATACACCAGAGGATTTTGCTGACATCCCTAAGGACCTCAGGAGACTGGAGAAATGGGCTGGCAGGAACCTCCTGCAGTTCAAAGGGAAGCGCAAAGCCCTGCACCCGGGGAGGAACAACCCCATGCACCAGCATGTGCTGGGGACTCCCGAGCTGGAAAGCAGATGGCAGAAAAGACCCTGGGTGTTCTGCTGGACACCACAGCTGACCGTGAGCCAGCAATGTGCCCTAGCGGCACAAAAGGCTGACAGTATCCTGGGTTGCATTAAGTTGAGTGTTGCCAGCAGGTGGAAGGAGGTGATCCTGGACACGGCACTCCAGGTGTGCTCTCCCCAGTAAAGACAGACATGGATATACCGGAGAGAGTCCGGCAAAGGGCCACTAAGATGATGAAGGGTCTGGAGCATCTCTCCTGTGAGGAAAGGTTGAGAGCGCTATGATTGTTCAGCCTGGAGAAGAGGAGGCTCAGGGAATCTCATCAATGTATATGAGGGTGTAAAGAAGACAGAGGTGGGCACTTCAGTGGTGCCCATGACAGGGCAAGAGGTGATGGGCACACAGTGAAACACAGGAGGCTCTGTCTGAATATCAGGAAACACTGTTTCACTGTGAGGGAAACTGTGCGCTGACACAGGTTGCCCAGAGATGCTGTGGAGTCTCCATTCTTGGAGACATTCGAAAGCCATCTGGATAGCCTGGGCAGCCCACTCTAGATGGCCCTGCTTGAGCAGACAACCTCCAGAGGTCTCTCCCAACCTCAACCATTCTGTAGTCTTTACATTCCCCTATCAGTTTGCTTATTCCTGCTAGGTTAGCAATTTCTGCACTGAAGACGTGAGAGGCAGCCGTATGTGACTATCAGGTGACATGCAGACATCTCTCCTGCAGCCCTCAAGACTGATCCCACTCCTCTGTTGCGCCACATGCACCCCGAATAACTCGACAAGCACAAAGGGTTACTTGGCAATCTGAGAGAAAAAGAGTTAGGTCATCATCAATAATCAATATCATATGCTAATATGTACAGACAAGTTCGTACCTTTGCCTTTGTGGAGTTTGGGATTTCTGTACACAAAGCGATCCAAGAATCTCATTAATGTGAAATCCTGCAAAGGGTCACCAGAGTACTGAATGTGATTTCCCTGGAGGAAGAAAAAAAACAAAAAATCATTAAGGTTTTCATTTTAGAAAGACAGCAACTAAACACAGAGGACTCAGTCCAAGAACAACATTAAACCACACTTTAAAAAGACAAAGACTTGGAGATGCTTCATCACATAATACACTCTTGTACAGGTTCTTATTTTTTTGGAATTTCAGTATTTTCTTAACTATAAACACCTCTTTCACTTCATTTCAGTGATGAACTGCCTTGCAATGTACTGTGCTAATAGCAGTTAATACTCAGTACTAATTGGATACCATATATTCAAATGCAAGTATTTTAAATACGTATTTGTGTAGGTTTGAGTATTTTTGGCATGATACCACAACAGTATTAAAAAATAATTTGTTCCAACAGCAGCGTTCCCCACATAAAAAACCCATTTTAAATAAAAAGATAGACCAAAACTCTAAAAAAGCTTTCAGAATCATGTAATAACCACATTTTTACCAAGTTAATTACTTCCATGAGCAGTCTCCTTTAGTTAAAACACTTTAATTCCATGAAAAGCTTTGCATCTGAGTGTAAGTTACAGTGCTGCAGAGCTGCTAGTTACCTGCAATGTGCAAGGAGGCTTTATAAAGTACTTTTTCGAATGGCAAAAGACAAGTAACCTAAAAGTCAAACTTCGAAGCTACAGACTAGTAAAAGCACTTACTTCTAGAATTGTTTTTGCGAAGAGGGCCACAGATGGATGAAAATGTTCAGAAAGCTGAAAAAACATGAATAATTTATTTCTACTTTAAAAATAAATGCAATCCTTATTCACATTAACATATCCAACTCCTGACAACACCATTATGCCATAAGAACACTCTATAAATCAACAGATAACGTGCAGATGCAGGTAGTAGTGCAAGGCTGACGTGTTCTGCCCTTGAACCACTGAAGAACTTCCAGTTCTCATCTTTTGTTTGCGTTAACTAAACACATCCTCACTTACAATTTTATTTAATTGAACGCTAAAAAGCTTTATTGACACAAAGCAAAGATCCAAAAGTCAGAAAGATTATTATTGTTCAAATCTCCACTTAAGAATTCCTATTCCCTACTCCGGAATATCAGCGTTGTATGTAACATATACAAGCTTAAAGCTGAAGACTGTGTCATTTAACCTTTCTGTTATGCTACTCAGGTAGCTACTCCAAGAATAACCAAGTTAATTTTCTTCTCTCAATGCAAGGGCCACACTAAGAAACACTATAATCAGCAAAGTAAGACTGCTTTACCTTCTTCAGTTCCCAAAGGCTGGTTCTTTCAGCACCACAGTATAAAGGACTTCGGTGCATAGGATCGTATGAAGCTCCACTCTTCCTCCCTGAGGGCAGAGGAGATGAAAACAACTTACATTTCCTCAGGCAACTTTATGAGAGTATTGTATTCATTTCACCATGACAGTAATGCTGCCCATCATTCTTAGCTGGACAGGCCACAGATTTGTTCAGTAGCAAGTAAGGGTTATATTCAGCTGCCCTTCCCCAGTGTATGATGAGGCGCACAGGTGAGTTCTACGTGCTTCCAAGGAAGCTCCTGAAAAGCTCTGCTCTGTCCCAAAAGGTCCTCAAGAAAGAGTGAAGCTAGAAGCAGGTTCAAAGCTAAACAAACTGCTCTAGCAAGCTTCACAAGTGAATGATCAGTTACATGTCCTAACCTTGGCTACATCGCTCTGAAGGTGTATGAACTTGGAAGCAAAAAATCCCAAGCCTGTTTACTGCTTAGGCACAAACACGATAAACCGCTTAAAGTGAAATACACTAGCAGGTTCATGGTCTCTTCATCACTCCTGAGCGAACAGATAAATTATTCTGACTGACTGCTTTGAATCAAACTTCAATTTGAAAAACTAACGGTTTAATTACTTACTTTTACAAGTCTTGATCAACACATCACTGTTACAGAGTATTAGAAGTTAAATGAATTACATTTTCTTGCTAATTTACCTCCCATATTCAGATGATGCACCCACGAGGCTGTTGAATTAGAGTCGTTTGTTTTAGCAGAATTTTCCGTTGTGCTCTTCTCTTCACCTTCTACTTCTTTGTCTGCATCCACAAATTTTTCATCATCCTCTTCAGCCTCTTCTTGATCCTTAAAGCACTCTTCATCATCTGACTCCTAAACAACAAAAAAAAAGTTACCAGTTTTTCCTTTCCAGTTTTATTCTGATGTACTAGAAAAATGCACATATAGCACTTAAGAAGCTGCTTACAAAAATACAAACAAATTATGGCCAATGTTTAAGCAATACAGATTTTCGGGGTTAATACAGGACTTAAAATTGAACTTTACAGCTTAGATCACACAAGTGTAATGGTCCCTCCCTGCCTGAAGAAAGAAAAAAAAAAAAAAAAAATATCTTGTCCTGCCTAGCTACACTTCAGAGACTGCAGACAGAAGAAACAAACAGGCCATGTTTCGACAAAGCTTTTGAGTGAAGAATGTTTACCTGCTTACTTATACAGCATTTAGCAAAATAATCCTCTCTCCATGAATGAAGCCCGTAGGACCTGCTAGAATGCTTAAAACACCCTCATCTATGCAGATTTTTAATTGTTCAAGTGCTTTCTCCCACAACATTAGCAAACCCTCAGGTTGTTAATAAACAGGTTAAGGAAAGGTGCTTATGAAACTAGCTCTTATTGAAAAAAACAATGAGATAAATAAATCATCTTATACCACATGATCCTGTAACTGGAGCTTTAATTCCGGTTTTATTTTCAGAAGCTCAGACAGAAGGTACAGGGTTCCACAAATGAAGGGTGGCATTTGTCCACAAGTGACTTGAAGTAACCTCTTCACAAAGGCCTTCACGCGCCGTAACACTACATCTGCCTTCAGAGATTTATAGACAAGATTAAGAAACATGGATGGCTTGGAGCAGGTTGCTAAAGCAGGATCTAGAAGCTTCCTGTAGAACACACAGGAGAAAATATTGCTGATTGTCATAACACACGTAAGAGAATAATTGCTATTAACAACAATCATCCACATTTTTCAGAGCACCATCGAAAAGACCAATGACAGCTTGTTCCCTGATACTCAAAACTATTACAATCAACCCTGAACTGTCAACGGTCAACTGTCAACTGTCAACTGGCTGTGAAATATTTCTAGATATATATGAGACACTGAAGATTATAAAACCACCTGTGTTAGTAAGCAAAAAAACTGTAAGAAAATATAAAGAAATGGAGGTCAACTGAAAACAGTTTCAAAATTTGAGATATTCGAAGTAAAAAAACTTATCTGATTTATTCAGATGTTCAAAAACATAGAAAGAAAATGGTTAGCAATTAGCATGCTTCATAATCAAGACCGGACGTGTGTGTTGACAAGTTCATTTTCTACTCCACTGTTTTCCCAGACTACCAGGCACAGGAAGGCCCCTAAATACATTGCACATTCTGGGGGAACTTGAGTTCCCTTTTTAAAAATCAGTGACTTCCCTTTGGTCAACTAATCAGAAGCCTGTAAGGATCCTACAAAGAGTCTAAACAATCAGTTGGGACAAAAAAAAAAAGAGATACTTTTATAACATAAAGCTTTCCAAGCATACAAGTTAAATCATCTAAATAATTTGTCAACATAATATTTCCCCATCCCCTGTATGAAAGAAAGGAAACAAGATTTTAGGCTGTTATGTGACTAAGCCACTGCACCTGTACAAATGACTTCAGAAGTAGTTATTAGTTTCAAATAATATCTGGAATTAAAACATGCCACCAGAAAACAGTGCTAAGGATGAAACACCTACGTTGTGTTCTCAGAACCTATCACTACCACTTGTTTTATCCCCACGTTAAGTCAAAGAAATAATACGCTTTTTCTTCTAGCTCATACAAAACATCAGAAATTTTTAGCCAATGAGACGCAACACTCGCAAGATCTTAAAAGCAAAACCAGTGTTTCTACAACTTTAAATTAACGGTGACTCCCTCATAAAATGAAATGCATAAAATGCAAACCTCTCACTTACTTGTATAGTGCTGCGTAGTACCTGTCCGATACAGTCTGCTGAGAGTCCATCACTTGAAAGAGTAACATCAGGGCCTGGACACTGGTACCGAAGTTCACAAGATGCAGAACTTTAAACAACGTGTTCATTTGTTCTTTCACTTTTTCATCACCAGTCTCAGCGTAAGGGTAAGCTCTGTTTACCCCGCAAAGAAGAGCACTGAGCATTTTGGATTCAACATCTTTTTTCTTTATGCAGTTCCGAAAAAAGCAAAAGTATAAAGTTATCAGTTTGTTAGCCAATGCACTTTCTTCATGACTGAGGACTATCTGATTTAGAAAGCAAATGGCGTAATACTGAGTTTTCACATTAATGTTTGACCGGTACAAAAGCCTCTCCACCTCACTGCACACTACTCCCTTCATATTTGGATGCTTGTGAAGTAACGTCTCTAAAAGATAAGAGGCTTTAGTGGCGATTTTATTCTGAGGGTCTCCCAATTTATTTACCAGCTGAACAAGCAGAACTTTCTCCTGCTCAGGCTTGTTACAGAGAAGCTCGTGGGAAACTGCCAGCGCTCGGGATTTCGTTGCCGTAAGACAATCATGACTCAGTGTTTCCAACGCTTGCACAAACTCTGCCACCTGCAGTTTCAGGTGATGCTCAAAGTACCACAGTATTAATCGTCTGTCTCTCGAATCCCTGTTGCCACTTGACATCTTCTCTACGTTGTTAAATGGTCGCTGGGAGAAAGACCATAATTTCCGATTGTCTGGTAAGAGATCTGAAATGAGAAGCTCCTTGAAAGTATCCAAAGCCATGAGGCTCTGGTTCCTGCTGCCCTTTTTCTTTATGAGGTTTACCAAGTTCTCAACAAACTGGAGACTGTGGACAGCACTGTCCTGAATGAGAAGGGTCATCGCTGCCATCCTGTCAGCCAACGTACCTGACGACACCACAGTTTTCATCCACGCCGAAGAGGCCCCCTTCTGATAATCTGTCTTATTCTTATACAGATCTATCTCATGCTGGTACAGCTTTTGGGCCAAGGCCTTATACTTGCTCAGAAGGATCTGATTTTGTGGCTCTGAAGAGAATTCGTTGGTGTATTCTAGATCATACCATTTGCCCCCTGGTTTGATCAGTATCACCTGCCTAGCATGAAATTCAAAATAGTCTTCCAGCTTTTCTTTCTTTGCTGAAAGGTGCTGGTCCTGATCACCACCAGCTTCCTTCTTCTTGCTGTCTTTCACACTGCTGGCCTTTTCCTTGGCTTTTTTTTCTTTTTTCCCCTCTAATGAAGGAGGGTTAGTTTCTTTCTTGCTTTTCTCTTTCTTTGGGGGCTTCTCTTTCTCCTCGCTGCCCCCGTCATCTTCATCCCCCTCCACCACAAGGCAACTTTTCGCATACTTGCCGAGCCCCAGGGAGCCAACGAAGGCCTCCAGCTCCCCTTCCTTCAGGTCGTCGATCGCGTCCTTCTTGCCGCCGTCCACCATCTCCTCCGCCTCGTCCACGGCGCACAGCATCAGGTAGTCTTGCTGCGGGCGGCACCGCACGGCCGTTACAGGCTGACCCGGCGCCAGGCCGCGCGCTCCCAACGGCTGCCCCCCGCCACCCCCCACACCTCGCCCCCCACAAGGGCCCGTCCCGGGGGGGGGGGGGGGGGAGCCCGGCCGCCACGTGCTCCCGCTCCCTCCCGCCTCTCTCCTTACCTTGGTGCCGCCGAGACGCAGCACCTCGTCCAGCGTGAACCCTTCGCCATCTCCATCTTCTCCTTCTTCACCGTCCTCCTCTTCCTCCTCGCCGCTGTCGCCACCCACCTTCTTCGGGTCCCTCACGCCGAAGTCCCACAGCGCCGCCATCGCTGCCCGCCGGAAGCTCCTGCGCGCATGCGCGGCGCGCGCTTCCGGCCCCGCGCGTCCGCGGGACCTCAGGTCCTGCAAGGGGGGGGGGGGGCGGGCACGGACCTCGCCGGAGGGGGACGGGGAGAGCGGGCGTCTCAGACAAATCTAGCCGGTCTTTCCTCTGCTCTCAGCGGCGGTTATCCGTTGTTTCTTCTTCACGCAGGTGGTGGAACGTAGCGCAGCCACCAAGCGGCCAGGACCCGGGGAGGAGGACAGAGGAGGAGCAGCCGCGGGTGACAGACGCCGGCGCCGCTGTCATGGTCCCGCTGCCCGCGCGCCGCGCGCTCCTCGCCGCCGCCCTGGGCCCTGCCGGCCGCCGTCGGCTCCCCCGTCACCATGGTAACCTCCGCCTTCTCCCCCCCCCCCCCCCGCCCCTCCCCGGAGCCGCGGGGCGCGAGCCGCCCCGCTGAGCTCCCCCCTCCTCTCCCCGCAGCTCCGGCGGCGGCGCGACCCTCCTCGGGCGCGGGGAGCGGGCCGGAGGCCGAGGGGTCCAACCGGGCCACCGCCTTGCTGCGGCACCTGCTGCTGAAGCTGCGGGCCACCGGGCCGGTGACGGTGGCCGAGTACATGCGGGAGGCGCTCACCAACCCCGGCCAGGTGCGGGCGGGGCCGGGCCGGGGGCTCCCCTCCGCCGCGGCCTGCGGGCCGGGAGCGCTGTGCCTGGGCACCCGGGGCCCGTAATGTCGCAGCCGGGCGGAAAGCGGCCCCGCCGTGCGCCGCTCACCGGGCCCCGGCCCCTCTCCCCTCTCCCCCCGCAGGGTTACTACACGCACCGCGGCGCCATCGGCGAAACCGGGGATTTTGTCACCTCACCTGAAATAAGTCAGGTGTTTGGAGAGGTAACGCGTACTTCCTTGTGTCCGAAGTATCTTTTTCTCGTTCTTGAGCTACAGGGGGCTAGCTGCGATTTCCAAGCCGGTATTTGTGTGTGTTACCGATGTCAAAATACTTGAATAGCAACGATGAGCAATAGACACGAGGCTTCAAGTTATTTCCCAAATGAAAAAAAAAAAATGGTTTTGGAGGAGGAAGGAGTGTTTTGTTGTTCTGGAAGATGGGGGAGGCCTTTCATGTGTTATAATCTGGGACACCATCTGTGCTTAGTAACACATTTTTGTAGAACTCTTTTATAAATAAAAAAAGTTAGGATAGTTCCCCAATATGAAAACTCTTCTCAAAAATAACTTTCAGGTTTTGGTCTGGTTCACTCGGGTTTGTGTACCATTTCCAGTAGTGAAGACTGGCTAAAGGCTGCTCTCAGTGCCGTGATGATAAATGCATTGCCGTGAAGAACAGCTGCTCAGAGGCAGCTGGACGGTGACCTGCATTTGAGCCTTAAGTACAAGAAGTTCTTGTGCCAGCCGGAAAAGAGTCCCACCCATTTACTGGTGGAGAGTTGCTTCTGCTGGGCTGACAACAAACAAGCATGATTTTAATACCTAAAGAGGTCAAAGTTGTGTATCGTAATGATTTTTTGTAACTTTAAAATCCTGAGCAAGAGTATTGCATAATTTCTTAGTTTTTATCAGGAAAAAGGCAGCTATCACTTTTCACAAGTTCTCAGGTTATTACTGTAACTCTTTCTTGGTGTTGTTTCTGTCAGTTAATAGGAATATGGTATATCAGTGAATGGATAGCAACAGGCAAACCTAAAGTGTTCCAGCTGGTGGAACTGGGCCCAGGGAGGGGCACTCTTACTGATGATATATTACGGGTAGGTGAAAACTAATATTACTGTTCTCTACTTCTGGTTTTATTCTGTGGCTACACTGAAATCTGAAGGAATGAGGTTTTGCTGTAAGCAAACAATTTCAGTCAGGAGATTTCCAGCTTCGACTCTAATTCAAAGATAGGCATGGTTCCGAGACAAGGTCTCGGAGTTTAAAGCGGAACAGGGGCCAGTGTGTGCACGCTGCAGACACGCGTGTAATCTTTTCAACACCTCTCGACAGAAGGGGAGGGTGGTAATATTCCATTACAAATTACTTCTATATAGGAAATCAGCATCCAAACTGGAAACCATTTAGGAAGGTGCTGCTGTGTGTAACTGGGAGGGAGGCCTCAGTGGAAGCAATAGGAGGAAGCGGGGGGAGAATAATACAGGAGTGAAATTGTGTCAGTTCCTTTGGGGATTTAAGGGGCTTATTTCTTCTGAGTTAACTCTTCACGTTCAGTCATGCTTGCATGGCTGTCTTAATTAAAATACTGACCCAAAACCAGATTGCTAATGGGATTTAGTACCTTAGAAGAACTTTTATTCTATTTACATACATTAACGAAATAACTCTAATAAGCACAGTGAAATGTAGGATGTCAAGCACTTTTGTTTATGGTGTCTGGGAAAATAGAACCATTTTTCTCCTAATGCTCCTCTGCAGGTATTAGAGGAGTGAGTTACTCTCAGGCTATTACTATTCTAAATTAGCATTTCACATTGTTGTCCTTACAACTATGTAATGTGTGCTCTATTTTGCCAACATTATTAGAAGGGTAGCAGCTTTTATTAAAATTAATGGAGAAATCTCCACTTTTTTCCTGGAGGAGCAAACTGCAGTCTCTTTCACTGAGACTACTTTGTTAAATGAAAGCCAACTAAATCTTTCATCTTGAATATAAATAATGAGATTAAAGGTTAAATCTTAAACCTTTAAAGTGTACAGCATGTGACTGTGCCTAATAGAAATCATCTGCCTTTATAGGTCTTCAACCAGCTTGCCTCTTTACTTAGTAAATCTGATGTCTCTATTCATCTGGTAGAAGTGAGTCCCAAACTCAGTGAGACCCAAGCGCTGATGCTGACAGGAGGGAAGGTGCAGTCAAACCCCGAGGACATGTCTGCTTACATGAAAGGTGTTAGCAAGACTGGAATTCCTATTTTCTGGTATAGAGACATTCAAGATGTACCACCAGGTAAGAAGCTGCCCTTCCTCCATTTGCAGCTTCTGATAATGGAGGACATCTCTGCTAGCCTTCATAATTGGTAGAAAAGCAGTTAATGTACATATTTGTTGGTTTTGTATGAGTCTGAGGTAGGATCTTAACTCATTTTCGTAACTGCTACTTATTCTGACTACCTTCATTTTGGGATAGCTACCCAATTTCATATATACTTTTTCTTTTCATGGGAAGACATTTACTGGCTTTGCCTGAATCTCCTTTCATGAGAAACCAATCTAAAATTCATGGACTAGAAGCTAGAGCTAGCTGTAGAAATGCTGTCTTTGATGTATCCAAGCTGGAAGTAATGATAATTATTTCACAACCACATTAACTAGCTTCATTTAAAATTCATAAAAAACATTTTAATTTTCAAATGGAAGCTGCTATGGGAGTGTTAATAACTGAATACATTCTTTTTTTACCTTCCCGCAGGTTACAGCTTTTACTTAGCACATGAATTTTTTGATGCCCTGCCAATACATAAGTTTCAGGTATAGCAAAAATATTATTGTAATTGCCACCATCTACTTAGATGCCTTTGCTCTTTGAGGAAGAACAGAATTAGAGTTCCAAACTAGACACATGCGTTGTCTATGGTGATAAAATATTTGTAACTGAACTTGGACAAATAAGGCTTAATGCAGCTGATAACTGTAAAATTAGTAATTGTTCTTGAATGGAAAAACTTGTAGAAAGCAAGTGATTTCTTTTTGCTTAATTAAGTCTCAAGTTTATTTCTTATGCCACATTAATCGGTTTTTAATTTCAACATTATTTTACATACCACTACTAACAAAGACAATGCTCTGAAGGGCTTCCATTTGAATGGTAATGAGAATAGCAAAATAAAGGTTAGTTAGGATTCAGAAGAACCTTTCAACTTCAATTTGATAATTTATTAAAATCACTGGTAGGATAAGTTGATTTTATTTTGTTAAGTTACACGTTGCACTGCCACTAGAAGACGCAGCATTTTTCTTAACAGCATCATTCATTCCTTTCAAGTATAGTTAAACCCGTATTTGTTGACTCTGCAGAGCAGTCTCTGCCACAGACTTTTTCCAAGGCAGTTATTGGAATTAAATAGGAGTGAATAGTTGTTAATAGCATACAATGTTCTTAAAACTTTTGTGAAAATGCTTGACACATCAGTTCAATTCAAAACCCAAGATACTGTGTCTGCCCACTAGAGCATAAAATGAGTACTCTGGGTTCATTCATTAAACAGAGAACAGAGAAAGGCTGGCGTGAGGTCTTGGTTGATATAGATCCAGAAGTTCCTGACCAGCTGCGGTTTGTCCTGTCACCATCCAGTACCCCTGCAACAGAAAACTTTATTCAGGTACGGTTATGCCTACCAGAGTTTGTACTTAGATCTTTACTGACCCTTTCAATTACATTTACCACTTCTCAGTTACTCTGACAGCAAGAGGAGGGTTCTCAGTCTATAAATAAGTAAATACCACTTACCATTTCCATTCTGCAAAACTTCCATAAGCATTTAACTTTGTATGCTGTTAAATTGAGCACAAAAATAAACATGTACATCAAACCTTGCAAAATCAGAGCTTAAACAGACAAAACACTTCAGAGAGCAAACTGAGGCAGCGAGTGACAGGGCAGGTCCTGCACTGCATGTGTCACATCATCTCCACAGTGGCCCTGCCTAAGCCAAGCTCTCAGCTTGCTGTGTACTGTACTTGGTGCAGCTGGGTACTTCTGTGCTATACTGACCTTCAGTTGGAAGTGTCTAAGACTTTATTTTTCTAAAGTTACAAAATGAAGTAGTTGAGATTAAAACCAACTATGAAGTTTCCTACAGAAAGGCTTTTTTGCAGGGTGTACACAGCTGGAGCTATTTTCATTAACACAGTTTCACCTGATGCAAATATTCTTGTTACAAAAATGTTCATTTCAGTTAATAAGAGAGATGACTGAAATCCAGCAGTCACTAATTGAACATGACAATTAGCAAAAGCTAGCTCAAGCTCTAGGTAGCCTAGAATGCACTCCTGGCCCTCTGTGCCCCAGTGAAGTGACAACAATCACAAGACATCAAGTGTGAAGATCTCTTGGCCTGTATTTGTTTGCTAATACAGGTGTTTTGATCTTTGAACTCCGCACTAGCCTGAAGAAAGGAGAGATCATGTGGAAGTGTGTCCCGAGGCTGGGGTCATCATTCAGAGGCTTGCCTGTCGTATAGAAAAGGATGGCGGGGCTGCGCTGGTTGCTGATTATGGTCATGATGGAACCAAAACTGACACTTTCCGGGTAGGTCATTTACCCTGAAATAAGAAGCCAAAATACTCTCTTATTTGTCACTTGGATCATTAAGTTCTTGTAAGACAAAGATCTTGGGTGGCCATAATAGCAAAACCCATATTATGCTGCAGTCACAAAACTGAGTACTTGCTTCATCAGTAGCCATACGGTTTTCTGCCAGACAGGTAAGATAGGTGTTGCAAGTGCTCAGATTATCTCAAATTTTCAAAGTATAATTTGCTATTTTTGCTGCTCACATGCCCAATTTAGTCTTTTGCTGGCACCAGCTGTGGTAGCTAGGACTACAGCTGAGTATAATCTTCCAATTTAATTTTTCAGGGTTTCCAGAATCACAAACTTCATGATGTGCTGAGAGCTCCAGGTACAGCAGACCTGACAGCAGATGTTGATTTCAGCTATCTTCGAAAGATGGCCCAGGGAAGAACAGCCACACTAGGCCCCATAAAACAGCGGGAATTTTTAAAGAACATGGGCATTGACCTCCGATTGCAGGTATGATAGCGTTTACAAGTACATAAGCTCTCCTAATCTACAAGCAGCAAGAGCTTTTATAAAAATCTGATTTTAAAAGAAAGTTGTTTAAAACAACACATAGGTGCGAGATCAAAGAGTTGCTTCTCGTAGACATAAGTTACGCTGGATCCCTCAAAGTAAACATCAAATTATATTTAGGAGTATTTAACCTAATACGTGGCTACATATACATTGATGTATGAGCTCCACCAGGGATCTTGCCAGTTCTGCTGAACACTAGGGCACTGTTACATTAGTATAAGTGAAAAGGATGCAGCAAGCGATTGCAGGTATGAGGGAATTCATAGCAAAGCAGGAAGGGCTACAACCTACATTCTTTTTGTGTTTGTTTGTTTAGGTGCTCTTGCAGAATTCATGTGACACAGCCACTCGTGAGCAGTTACTTCACAGCTATGATATGCTGATGAATCCCAAGAAGATGGGGGACTGTTTTAACTTCTTTGCCCTGCTGCCTCACCACAGACTTGTCCATCCTGACAAGAAACATAAGCCAGAATCAAAGTCTCCCTTACCACCTGTTGCTGGATTTGGTGAGCTTTTACTGAAGTAATTCTAAGTACTACAGCAATAAGTCCAATAGTAGTAGCTTTCAATAGCAACTTACTAAATAAAAAAGTAAAAGGAATGGAAATTTTATGATTTCACAAACTAAATGTTTTGCAGTAATTCACTTAGCATATAAATACTGCATATGTAGCTATCTTTGAACTGAAAGCACATGGAATGTCACATTACTGCTCCAGGCGGTTTTCTCACACCAATCTATGCTTCAGGGCTTGGCCACGTTTTGGTAGGGAGTGCTATTTCAGAGTAATTGTAGTGCTGCACACTAAACCAATTGACTGACCTACCCTGTACCTGTAGAAATCAAACGCTGCAGGTACAGGAACCAGCATACACAGAGCAGAGAATGAACAATGTTTCAAGGAGACTTTCAGTCAGCTCTATCATAAGACCCCTAGCACATCTGTTTGTTGCTGACAAGTTTTAACTTGTTTCCACTAGTAAACATTTCAAAGAAGAACTTTGTTCTGGTACTTGCTGAAACCACCAGATCTCTTGACATTTTGAAGGTATTTTTATAAAGAGAATGGTGACAGGAACCATGCAAAAAGAGTTATTAGTTTAAAAATCTAATTTCTAACAGAATTCTCACAGCAAGGCATATCTAATGACAGATCCACAGCCAAGGAAGCATAAAGAAACATTTACTTCTAAGAACATTTCATAGAGAATTCATGTAAATAAAAAGAACAAATCTGATAGGGAAATAAATTTTATTTTCAAGCTTATCAGAGGATATTTACAAACAATGGGATGTATAAAAATATAAAAGTACTTGACAGTGTCCTTTTGAGCCTATAAATTTTACATGAGCTTTTTTTCTAACATCATCATAGCACTATTTCTTGAATGAACGCAACTTAATTCATCTAGGGGTAAGGATATTAAACGCTGTAACCTACTGCTGTCAAAGTTTGCAGTAAAGGTAGGAAAAAAGGGAATAAAAAAAACTCAGCTAATTTTACTACTCTGAAGAAAGTTTACTTCTAATTATGTCCAATTTTTTGGTTCCTCAACTACTAGCCACTTGTGGCTTCTATTGTCTGGCCCCATAAGTCTGCACATATGATCAGGCAATCTCCTCCAAAGGCCAACAGCATTTTTGGTTTTTTAATAAAATTTGAAGAATAAATAGATCTTAATATTTTGGAGCAGAGCAGACTCTATGGGGAGAGATACCAGCCAGGCCTTCTACTTCATTGTTGTCCCCTCCTTCCTCTGTTCCTCTTGTGCTTTTTCAAGCGACTGAGCTGGCTTTTTTTCCCCTCCCTTAAAACAACAACAACAACAAACCCAACCCCAAAGCACAGGAAAACCTGAAGTGACAGCTGATGTATAAAATCTGAAGTTTAAAACCAGACTGTATCTACATTATTACAGTTAGGATGGAAGATAGCAATGGCATCACTGAAATTTGGTCACTTGAGCAGTGGAAGTAGAAAAAAAAAAAAAGGCTGCTTCCCTCGCCAAGCCTGGGCAAGTGCTAGACTACCAACTTCATAGGTGATTGTTCTGGTTCCAAAGATGAAAAATAGCGTCTCTCCAAAGAACCAGTCTGGAAACCCTGCCTTAACTGGATGGCAAGATTAAGGGACAAATTCCACCCCTTCTGAATTCCTCTGTGCTGCCTTGACAGGATGGAAGGGGGAGTATGATGCCCAGTGTAGGAGGGGCAGGGACTGCCATCAGGCAAGTCCCCTTGCACAAACCTGAGAAAAACACGTGCTAAGAGAGAGGATGCGGGGTGGTCTGAAGGGCTGAAACGCTCTGCACGCTGCTGACTATAGGGAACTGCCCTACAGATTGCACACAAGTTTTGTACAAAGCTTGATGTATCCTAACGGGGAAGCCAGAGTCCAGCCTTTACCAACTTAGACACCTACAAAATGCAGTGGTGGTTAGATTACGGGCAATAGGAAAAGAAATGGTGGGTTAGAGACCCAAACCTACCTGTGGGTACATACTTCTGCAACTGCCACTGACTTTACTGCCACGTCTCTGTCGTTGCAACCAGCTGACAGCCCTGAAATAACCATGTAAAATTTGATGCACACGTATCTAAACTTAGAAGAGTCTGCCCACCTGCTTCATTACCTGAATAACAGTAGAAAAAAACCACACTTATCTACACACACACACACAAAAATCTTTGTAGGAGAGAGAGGAGCTACCCCAAAGCCTCTCACTGATGTTGCAGTTCAAGCTTGTATTGGTATTTTTAAAAGTATTTCAAACCCAGCTCCAGTTAAGCAGCTCAGCACATTGGGCATACGTACAGCCATCCAGCACCTTCCAGCAGCATGATGCTGTTATCCCACACAAAAGGACAGATTTCACCTTTTCTATTTTTTAAAATAGGGCCAAAAAAAAAAAAAGAAAAAAGAAAAAAACCTCTTCCATTTGCATTTAGCATTCATGGCCTCAAATTTCTTTGAAATATCGTGAACTTTAACCATTACACCACTCTCTGAGGGAATCATTTCCACAGAAAACTGCTGCTTCCTCTCTATTATGCCACAAGTCCAGTAAGTGGTTGGGAATCCATCAACACGAGGCTTCTGCATAAAAACCTGACTTGGGAGTTGGGTTTGGACTCTTCCTTCAGCTTAAACACCAACACTGAGCACAGTACAGGGAGGGGATGCAGGTCAAGGTCAGAAGGCAAAGCCCTTTCTCCTACAGTCCAGCTGCCCTGGCAGAAGCAACAGGTGATTTGATAATCTGCTGTTACTCCTAGGTTTCGAGCAGAGCTAAGATACAAGCTAGCAGGCTACAAACTACTCCTGATGTTAAGTCCAGGGAACCTTAAAAAAATTAGAAAAATATTAGAAAAATTTAAAAATCTAATTACTCAAAACAACAGAAGAAAGCTGCATGTGTTTTTCCCTATTCTTCCACATCCTTCTGCTAGAAGCTGTTTTTCCAGAGTGAAAGGATATGCTACATCAAGTCTTGTGTGCTCTGTGCAATACTTGTGTAGTTTTAAGGCAAAATGCCTTTGGTGTGTATCAATGATGTGTGCCAGCCTTGCACAGCAACACTCTGTCGTGGCTTATTGCTCTGTTTTAACAGACAAAATAAAGGACTAGCATAGCTTTGACTGTCCTCTCTTTAGATTGTCAGCTAGCATTTCAAGAGGAATGTAAGAAGTTACGGGTTTTTCTGTTTTGGGGTATCCGAGAAAAGTTCAATTAGGGCAAAGACACACATATTTAACTGTCTTAACAGCAGCAAATTATTCCTTCATCTATGAAGCTGTATTCGACCTAAACCATCATGTTTTGCTACTAGCCAAGGTATTCTGCACCGATTTCTTTTTACAATCTCTTTTCACCATGCACAGTTTAGGAAATGGGAGATGTATCTAAGTAACAGAAAACAGTCCTCTATGGCCTAGTAAATAGGGATTAGAAAACCATTACAAAATTCTTATTGTGTAGGCTATGAAAAAAACCAAAACAACCTTGAAAAACACACAAACCACTCAATCTGTACACATTACACCTCAGTAATGGCTTTGTAGCCACACAGCTTGGTGAAATGTTACCCAACAGGGCTTATCCCACTGTCCAGTAACTACTCATAGTTTAAGTCAGAGATGGAGAAAAGCTTGTCAGATGACAGTCTATTCCCATGTCAATGCAGGATCCTTTGGGGCTTTGTACGCTGTGTACAGCATTCAGAAAGAGCAACAGTTGTTCCAAAACTTATCTTCAGTTTCTGTCTGGAGTGTCCTTCTCTGCCGCAATTTGGCATAATGAATAAATCAAGGGTCTTCTTCCATGTCATCTGGATTAGGAGCCATAATAAAATGCTGGGGGTACTCAAGGTTGTGTTCATAAGCGTGTTCTTTCCAGCGTGCATCATCACTCTCATGGGTAATGTAACGCTCTCCAATGCGCGTTTCAAATTCTCTGAGATCAAGCCAAGTCTGATAATCCTAAGGAGTAAAAGAGATTTAAGGAAGCAGTTTAAGAAACAGCAGCACTACATTCTCACCGATAAATTCTTCTGCAGTTTGTCTCTACTTTTAGTATAAATAGCCACATGATATATTCAACATCTGTTAACCACCCCGCCCCCCAAGATATCCTAACAGAGGGTCCACAAAGAACGGTTCAAAATTCAATAGGCTAGCATCTAAGGTTGTAATACTGTATATCATGAAGACCTTTTGTAACAAGACAGCTATGTTAGCTTTATTATAAAATTAATTGTATATAGACCCACACATGAAATTAGATTCGTTACAATATTGTTTGTGCTCCAAATTAATCGGATTTTCCCTTTAACGTCTTTGAAGTTATTTGTGTGCACGGATATGTGCATACAGTACTGTGAAACCACTGTGAAAGAAACCCCCGTCAAACAAGCGGATAAATTCCATTCCAAACAATTCTCTTCTACAATGACTACAAGTTACAGCACACACCAGCTTGTGTGCCCGCTTCAGCATTGATCAAACAATGTTTGTCTCGATGTAGATTTCAGTTGGGCTCCATGCACTTATCACTGCCCACATTCAGGAGAGGTGCCAGAAGAGTAAAACTCTTATGTCGATGTCAGACAAAGTAAGGGGTGGGAGAGACAGCAAGACAAAATTGTCCTTGAGGAAAGGACACATTAACAGATGGACAGAATCCTGGAGCACATAAAATGTAAAACCAAAATCAGACATACTCAAGCCTCCATGAATGCTTGTTGACAGACTTTGATAGTAGCAGTTTTAATAAGCTTCTGAAGGATTTCATCAAAAACAATCATCATTCGCCCATTATAACGTGAAAAAGGCAGATGGGTTTACCTGTAACCATGGGTGACTAAGGGACTTGTCAACACTGAAACGTTTTCTCATCTTCACTTGAAGCAAATTGTTTATTAAATCAATGGCTGACAAAGAGGAACAAAAATTATATTGTTTAATTACTAATCACCTCTATCATAATTCATATGCTTCAGTGAAAGTAATTATGTGTATATCGTACTGAACTTTTAAGCTTAATCAAGCTCCTGAATTTTATATTTAGCTTTGCTTATGTTAAATGAGGCTAAGAAATAGGTACGAGGTTAGCTTTCCCCCTGCTTTGATGGAAACATTAAAAGCTTTACTATATTACTTGTTAATCTTTTTCACTACTGATTTTAGTGGTTTTTCAAAAGTGCCTAAATAACTTGAGCATAATCCTGTGTTCCAAAATGATGTAGGTACTTCCACTGTTGTATACTTTTGCGTATGTCCTTCCACATCCACCTGTGTGTTAATCATATACACATTACTAATAACAAAGCTGGTATTGAAAAGCTCTAGCGACCAACCTCGTAAACTTCTAGATTGGTCAGACCTGACATTTAGATCCAAGTTTTGTTTCACTTGCTGATGTACAAAACTAAAATTGCAGATTCAACTTTGAATCATGTCTGTAATTATAGTTTAGATAAAGTATGTTTTGAGACCAGTGTTCAGCAAATGATAACACGCGATTTAACTTTTCATTGGGAATTTTGGGAAGTTTCAGGTTATTTAATCCCACTCCTTATGCATGCAATTAATTTTCCTTGCTAAATCTATTGGCTACTCCTACCCTGAAAATTATCTAAAACATCATATTTGACAACTTATCTTTCACAAATATATACCAGCTCATATTTATCAATTTTGGGAGAGTCTAAACTCAAACTATCAATAATTCTCACATTCCCATCTGGATAAATCTTGAGGTTTAAGCATCTGAATGCATTATCTACATATAAAGACTTTCTAATAGAGAAAATTAATTTCTTTACCTTCGCTAGAAATTTCCTTCCAGGGATTCGGTGGGTACATAAATGCTGCATTTTGAATCTGATCATTTATATCCTCATCTTCGTTAAATGGGAATGTACCACTAAGGCTCACATAGACAATAACTCCTACTGACCACATGTCTAGAGAGCGGTTGTAACCTTTACTCCTGAGCACTTCAGGGGCAAGATAAGCAGGTGTCCCCACCACAGAGCGCCTGAAAGACTTTTCACCAATGATACGTGCAAAGCCAAAATCACACAGCTTCACCTGCAAAAGAAACAGATCTTAAACTGAGAAATCTCTGCTTGATCTCCAAAGCATGCCAAGACCCAAAACCAGAGCGGTACTTGATACCATCAAGTACTGCCATCATTTTAAACATTGTATGCACTGAAACAGAGACAAAGCATTACCTGAGCCAGTCAGTTAAGATTTTAGGTTGCTGGTTTTCCAGACTGCAGACCAACCATGCTTCAGACTGAAACCTAAACTGGCCTTGCACAGACTCGGGTCTGAGGCAGTCTGTGTAGTACATGGCCACAAGTGTGCAAATAAGGACAAAAAAAACTTGACTCCAAACTCATTTTCAGAGGCAAATCCACACCCTCACCAGGCACAGAACCAAAATTTAAAAAGCACATGAATCCCAGTCAGATCACATTCATCTTAATCATATTCCTCAAGCTGGCAGCTTCAGCTACACAGAAATCAAACGATGAGTTTTAGCCAGAACTCACACCCAGCCAGCTCTGGGCAGAAGAGTCCAATAGTCATCCAGGTAAAAAGCATCAACAGCTGGAACCTGCACTGATGGTCAAATCATCACAGTTCTAGGATGGTTCCTTAGCTTGAACACAGCAGACACTTGTACAGAAAAAAGGATCCAAATCAAGTTCAACACTAACCTCAAGTTAGTAAGTCCTCAGGATGTAAGAAAGAGCAGTGCACTAAAAGCATAGAAGTGACTCTCCAAAAGGCCACTCCGCTTTGCATTAATGCTGCAGGACTGGAAGCAACTCCCTGATGCCACCTAGCAGATTTTAATTTCTGTATATCCTCCACAAAATCCATAGAATCCAAGGTATCTAAGGTAATAGCTGACTGGGGTATGTGTTGACAGTACATAAATACTGTTCAGTATCGCCAAACAGCATTTCTCTTACATAAATTAGCTATTTAGTTCATATTACAATGCAATATTACACAAACTGATGACAAAGATCCCTGAGCAAGTCCCGTGACAAGCGAGTCAGACCCTTTTTACAACAGCTTATAAGCAAGACAGACAAGAGTGAGGAGGAGGAGGAGATGCACAACAGGGAAGAAATTGTTTCCCAAGGTCAAACAGCACTGGAACAGAAATGAGGACTGGTCTTGAAGCTTCTAGTCCAGTGAAAAATGTACAAGATTATTCTCACTAATCCAGAATACAGATTTCCACACACTCTTCACAACCATAAAAATAGTCTACACAGTCCTTTGCTAAATGCTGGCAGTAGTTGTACTTCTCGGGCTCCTTGGAAGAAAGAATGCTGGTGCACAGCATCACCGTGAGATGTGATCCACGTCTGAGGGGAAAAACTGAAACAGACCACTGAGCACAAAGCCAGGCTAAGAGCTAGAAAAAGAACCAAGACAGACAACTATAATGCATGTAGTTCACAATTCTAGACTAAGTCAGTTGAATAGTCCCACAAGAGGTCACCTTTTAAGCCACTATGCCTGTATTTCTTTAAAAAACAAACAAACAAACCAACCCAACAAAAAACAAAAAACAATGAAAAGTGATGAAAGAAATGGTTTTTAATCCTCACTCACTTGAGGGAATGGCTCTGCTGATGCTAGTAATACATTTTCCGGTTTTAAATCACAGTGCACAATATTCTTGAAGTGTAAATTCCTCAAAGCAACAAGTATCTACAAAAAGTAAAGAACATTTTCAGAACTATTAAAGTGGATCAGAAGTGTCAAAAGCCACACACACTAAGCAATACAGTAATTTGTATTAACACAGAAAGCCTTCATCACTTAACCTGTATAAACTGTGCAAGTACTATTTTTTCCAGCCTACCAGGACTTGGAACTGTTGGTTTTGATTTTCCCTTTTTTTTTCCCCCCTCCTTCCTCTCTGTCTCTTTGAATGCTTACTGTTTTGACATGCATCTTTGGATGTCCGCAATGTTATGTCTTGGGAAAGAAGGGCAAAAAAATTTAACACAATTAACATTCAAAATTCTTTCCCTGTTTATTCAAATTTCATTAGATGCACAGCCCTCACTGCTGTCTCTTTTCAATAACAACACAGAAAACCCCTTCTTCAAACTCTATTCTCACATAATTACAGGAAACAAATCTAGCTTTTCCTCTCAAAGGGAGACTGAATGCCAACCTGAGTGACCATAAACTTAGTTATTCGTTCTGGAAGTCGACTTTTCTCACTGGAAAGAATCATCTCTAGCATATCGCCATGCAGCTTTTCCATCACAACAAAGACCCGTTCCGGAGTTTCAAACATACATTCCAGGTTCACAATCCCAGGGTGGTGCAAATTCTAAAATAAAGTAGTATAGGTTCATCGTTAAAATAAAACGGTATGAAATATGCTGAATTACACAGAAATATTGTACCTCAAATCAAAAAGCAGTTAAACAGAGAGTTAGGGATGAAAAAACCAAAATGTCTGAGGCAAGAAACTAGCCTGAAACATAAACATCAACCTACAAAACATGCATATTATCACTACCGAGACTAATTTGTTTTAACACAAATTATCTGTAATGATTATTTTTTACAGTTGATACACTCAGTAGCTTGAGTACGGAACACACAAGAATAACACTCATAGATTGAGGAGCCAGGAGTTGAAGACAGTCAAAAATAATACAGAGTTTCCTGCTACCTGCAGGAGACAACATAGAGTCAAAGTACACATCTTCAGTGGATCCCCAATGGGGGATAGAAACCACCCCCAAGTTATCAATTCTACCAAACGCTCAGATTTCCCTCTCTTCTAAGACTCCCTCTTATAAAAAGACTCAGAAATCACGCACTCAGATTTAGAAATCAATTCAGAGCACTTACACACATCACAAAAATCTTATTAATGGCTTGATACAAAACTCCAATGTGCTCCAAAAATATTTTTGTACCTGGAGAATGGCTACTTCATTACGAAGCTGACTTTCCTGTTTAGTTGGAAACCTCATCTTGTCAATGACTTTGATAGCCACATCTCTTCCAGTCTTCCTGTGTTTTCCTAAACAGACAGTCAACATCAGCTATCAAGAGGTAGAAGCAATTCATACCTATACAACTTTACAGCAGAAATTCTTTTTTGGGGAAACAAGTATATTCTGTACAAAGTGTATGGTATCACTATATTTACATTTTAAATTGCAACTGGTATGTGAATAACAGGAAGTGATCAGCCTCAGACTGTTTTAGATAAATTTAAACTAGTTACTACTCTGCTATCAGGTATGCACATTGACATTAGATGTATTAGGTGCAGTTTTAGCTTGTGCAAAGGACTTGTACATGAGCAACTAACACCTACGCCCAGAATATTGCCTCTCATGTAAAGGGAAAAAAAAAAAAAAAACAAACAACAACAAAACCATTCAAGACAAATGTGAAGGAAGATCTACAAGTCTTCTCCAGTGGTTTCATACTTTCATGGGCTCCACATGCACAGGAAATTATACCTAATACTCTACGGGAACGTGAGAGTAATTATGTGCCATGAACAACAACACGTTAACACCCAAAGGCAGTCTGTTACGATCAAAAAGCTCTAAAAGGTTGTGCTAAGAAAAAAAATGGGCTGATAGCGCCAAATGCTATTCCTCACTGCAACCTGCATCAGCTAAATGAGAAGCATTCTGCAATACACAGATAGGATGTTTCAAGGGCTAAAGTGAGTAGGTGTAAATGCTTACCCAGCTTCTCCACAACTGCTAAACTGACTTCTATCACATTCACAACAGAGAGGTTAACAGGATCACACACTGCAAGACCTTGATAATCTAAGACATTTAACACTAAACTAATATAGAACAAATAAGTCTTCACCAAAGGAAAAAAAAGGCATTATCTGCTCAGTGAAAAGCTTGGAAGCCATTTTAGTAAAAGGGACGACACACAGAGCTATGGTGCAAGCGGCAGAGAGGACTCTGCTGGCACTGCTGCGGGGAGCCCTGCTACACCTCGCTAAGTGTCCAGCCAGGCCTCGCCTGCGGCTCTGCAGTCAGTACGGGTGGCCAGGGCTCAGGCAGCGCACAGGGACTGCTCCAAAGGCTGCTGCGCCAAGCAACTAATGCACCATCACAAATGAAGGGCCAAAACCAGGCTTATCTCCAGCAGACGAAGTAAAGCCGCTAACGGAGACATCACTCTAGGTCCAAAAGAGTTTACAAGGTTACCAGACAGAACTGAAAACTGGAGAGCAAAACAAATTTTAAAAAGATTACGTTACTCCTAACGAAAGTATACGCTGTATAATGGACAGTCACAGACAACAGCATAAAGCCAGAAGTCTCAAAAGAGTGTTCCGGGAAGTTTTGTCATTCTGTCTGTTACAAATCAGCAATTTTTAGGCAAAATATTAGAAATCACAACACCCAGCTATAATCTGAATTCAGAGAAAATAACTCTGGCTCCACTAGACATCAAATTATAATGAAATGTACCAGAAATACCATAAATTATGAGCTAGATGCAAAACCCAAAGACAAATGCTAGGTTGCAAGAGAACATAAAGCAAAACTGCCAAACTAACAAAATACTTAACTACAGAAGCTAGACTAGAGCTAAAAATTGAACATGAAGAAAGATTAATAGAAAAGCAGCTTGAAAATTCCTTTTCCTAAGTAAAACACAACTAACTACATTTCAGGGCAAGTTTTACATCAGTAAGAAACTGTCAGGAATTTTTGTTTTACTGTTTCCATTTTTCAGACCCTTCAAAACTAACCAAAATAGGAAAAGCAGAGGGGAAAAGTTCTTACTGAAAAAAACCCAGGAGCTGGGTATCAATATCCTGTTAACTTCTTGATTTACAATTTGTAAATGTTTGCCTAGAATAGAGGACACACCAAAGAAAAAAAAAAACAAAACAAAACCCCAAACCTCAAAAAAACCACCAACCCAACAAAAAAAATAAACCCCACAAGAATGTCAGCAACTTAATTTTAATTTTACCTTTATTAGTTTAAATAAAAAATTTGATTACCATTATTTCAGTAAGACTACACAGGTCGGAAGAAGCCAATATTAGAAGTTACTACCACATCTAGTCTCCCCAAACACCAGCAACAATTAAATAGCGTGCAGAGCCAGCAAAAGAATATTCTTTTATAGTCTCTTTTCTTGCTCTTTCAGCTTGTGATTTTATCTTAAGAAAGTGCGTATGCATACCCTATATATTGTAAGGCATCTTTAAGTGAAAAGATTTAATATAATAAAAGCCTTTTATAAGCATTTATAAGCATTCAAGAATGAAAAATACCAAGCTGAGATTTATCCAAAAGGCAATTTAGGAGAGTATATCTAAAAATAAAATCAAAACATTAAACTACTGTCTGCATTTGTGCATGTTCTGTTCATAAGAGAGGGAGCACGCTTTGGTTCACACTATGCTTTAAGAAATACAGAGGGGAAAAAAAATAGACCCCTCTAAAGAGTGATGTAAAACCAGACCATCAAACTGCATTTCCATCAAGCAGTTCAGAAGTAGTAGACAAAAGTATTTAACTACACATTTGGCACACAGAAAAATCATAGCCACAATACTTCCTGTCTAGAAAGACAACATGACAGAAGCAGAAACATTACCACTTTTAAATCATTAGTTATCACTTTTTCTTTCTTTCTTTCCAGATTTATGGTCTGTGGTTTTCTCAATACTTGAGATACATAACACATGGGATTAAAAAAAAAAGGAAACAAAAAAAAAAAGGAGAAACAGTTCATTTGATGCATTTCCAGTGCTACTTCTTTTTGTGATTACGTACTATAAACAAGTTATACATTGCAATAGAAGTTTTTAAAAACTAGAAGTGATAAAACTACATTTGAAACCTAAACCAAATCTCCCTCTACTTTATCCTGCTGACAGAAATTTGTAGCAAAACTGTTTGTATAAAATGTCAATAATATGCTTGCATAAATACTGTCAAAGCATAAACTATGTATTTTTCTAATTGCCTTTGGCCACATCTCATATCATTAAAAGCAGGTATAACTGACAGTCTCCTTAAATACATGACTTCTAATACTGTACAATACAGACAACAGTGTTAGAATTTGCAATTAAAAAAAAGAAAAAAAGAGTTAAGCAAGGCCAAATTCAGACTAGAGATTGCTTTGTATTTTACTGTGGTCAAAATGCAATGTATATTCTAAACTGATTTTGATGCCAATGCAAAACTCTCAATGCAAAAAATTAATTGCAAGAAATACAGTACATAAAACTGCAAAGAGACACAGTAATCCAAACAGAACTTTTAACAAGATAAACTTCACCTAGACATTCTAGATATAGCTAAGCAAATATGAAAAGGCTAATTACATCAAGCAGACAGACATTCTACCTTAATAAACACATAATGGAATCTAATGTAAATTTACCTCCATATACAATACCAAACTGACCAGAACCCAGCACTTCATCAGCAAATATTTGGTACACAGAGCTGATATCCTAATGCAGGGAAAAAAGAAATCACAAATATCAGGAGTAATCACAATGTTCGTGAGTATATTAATTAGTACTGGTTAAGCTATATTTACATTTGACATTAATCGAATTCTGTAAATGGTGCCATCATTACCCGGAATGGAGTGGAAAAACACAACAAACTTTTCCTGAAAAGGATCCACTTATCAGCACTGTAAGGAGGGACATACATTCATACAAACTAACAGCTGTGCCAGGTAAGTAGATTATTTCCTGTATATAACACAGCTACAATACTCTGGTGTTGCTTTCTTATCCAAACACCGTTACTACCAATTACTCTATAATACCCACGTAAATAAACACTATTATTATACAATGCATATGACTCACCACATTCTCCTGGACCTGGCAATTTGAAACAGAGATGCTTAGAGATAACTCCTCTGCAATAAAGAAGATACAACTGAGTAAGTAAATAGGAAGAGCAGGTTTTTTCTAGTAAAGCGGGGGGGGAACAACCCCACAAAAACCAAAAAAACCTTTACTGACTTCTAACCCAGTCATGGCAAAACAATTTTTATTGATGTTCTACAGAAACATCATACCCTGGAACTCAAATTTCACTGACTGATTAGATAAACAACCCTGGGAGTTTTGCTGGCATTATTTGTCTATTTTTGTCATATTGGTGATTACAAAAATAGTAGAACAGTATGAGTGTGTACACAATAGAGAGCTGGAGAACCAAAAGCAATAGTAATGTGTCAATTGTACCAGAGTTCATTAAACTACTACAAATTTCTGGTAGCAATATAGAAAAATACAGGGAAGAGAACCAGGTAGATCCCTTTAGTCCTGCATATAACCTGAATATGATTACTAATTTTCTGTGGCATCAAGATACACAGAAGTAATGCATAAGAAAAGGAAACAAATCAAGCAAAACAACAGAAGATCTAATAATTAAAAAAAGCAATAAACCCCACAATATAAACAATCTTTGTTTCATGGACAATCTACAGAAGTATATCAATCTTTGGAATATCAGAGCACATCTAGGAAGTGTGATTTGCAAGTAAAAGTACCAGATAAAGACACAGAATTTTTCAGCCTGCGGCAGATGTTGACACAAAGTTTTCATTACAAGAATAACATTATGATGCATGGACAAAGAGAGATACATCAAGGAAGGCAAAAATATCCTTTTCTTTTGACTTCCAAGACAGAGGTGAAGTGTCTCAGACAAATGGACATCTATCATTTGTTATGTTAACTTAAAAAAAAAAAAGTAGAACAAATTTACCTGCAAGATAGATAGAAGATATACTATAGACCTACTAGCACTTTGAAAAGAGCCTTTATCATCCTAAGAGTGTTGAGTTTTAAAAACACTATTTCAGAGAACAAAGAAAATGTTTGTATCTGATTTTTGCCACTTGTGCTTTATCTCAAAGAAGGAATTTACAGGCTTAAGATAGCAACAAATACTAGTTCTCAAAGACACTCTGAATACTGCATCTGAAATATGAACTGGAATTACAGCCTTGCATATGTCTACTGATTATTGACAGGTCAAGCCTGTATTGGAACAGTACAGAACACAAGGGAAAACAAGAAAGGCAGCAGACAAAAAAGTTACTAAGGTCAACACAAACTGGAACAAGGTTGAAACAAGGTAACTAGAAAGTAAAGATACAGTTTTTGAAACTGTTTAAAGAGAACACACTGAACCCAGATAACTACAGAATATAAACTATCTGGTAGATAGAGACTGGGTTACTCCTCCCAAAAAAATATTTTCTAGTGTCTGAAACGCATAAGGGCTGAAAAACTGTCACTTTTGAAGAAGTCAGTGATGCCAGGATTCAATATGTAATCTATACCAGGTATCAGCTTACTAATTTTCCTCTTTATCATTTCAGCTCAAAAACATCCTGGAAAGAAACATCCCACCCCAACCACGAAGTATGAGGTCAAAAAGGACACTTTCCCATGGGTCAGACTGGAAGAACAACTTCATTCCTAGCTACCTTCTGGCTAGAGCGTGGTATAAACTGACTAGCTACTGTCTTGTGGACATTTTGACACTACAAACTCCCACTGCTGCAAGTATTTCAAGCACTAGCATTGTCTCCCTCCTCTTTTGGTCTTAACATATTTGAGGCTTTGGGGGTTTTGGTTTTTTTAACTAAAAGTCTAATTTTCTTAAAGGCTCTTGGGATACATTTCATGGCTCACAGTGTGTAGGAAGAAGAAGGATGAATGGACATTTTATGGGCTTTGTAGAGTTTAAAAACCAACCTGCATTGCCTAAGAACATGTAAACGCCGCTCCACAACTCACAGTAGTTTCTTATACTCCTAGAACCCTAAACATGCCAAGATACTTCCTCTCTGTATCTACACCTGCAGCTCTATTCCCTACCACTGTCAAGTTTTAATATAAAAAGGTTATTATTTATATCTGAAAAAATATTAATTTTGGAAAAAGCAACTGTCTTTGCAAGTCTCTCAGCAACAGTAAGCCTTAGGTTCCAGAGAACAAAGAGACCTTTGGGGCGGGTGTGTGTGTATATATATTTGGAACTTAGAATTTCATACTGAAAGTGGCTTTTTACATATGTATAAGGTTACTTATGAGGTATCATCTTACAGGTATGTTTCTTCACTGTAATGAAATACAGATACCAGTAGTGGCATTTTATAGTTTACCACTTCAGACCATGGCTGCATTTTCAGAAAGTGCCCCTAACTCAGACTAGAATTTACATATTCTTAACTCTTGCTGATGCAGAGTAGCCAGATATCAGAGACAGAGAAACTAATCTCAGAATCTCCTGCAAAATAAAAAGTCACTAAAAGAAGATTAAGGAGTAGCTGGAAGATGAAAGAAAACCTCAAGAATGAAAGCATAAATCTCAGTACAGAAAGTGAATGAATGTCATTGTAAGGAACAAGATATCTGAAGAGAAGGAACACAATATATAGTTTAGCGGAGCCTTGATAATGAATATGATCCTATGCCAGAGAAAGAAAGGGAGGACAGGTGCACGAAAAGAAGAACAGGGTACTTTTTATTACTAACCACAGCTCAACAAGAGTTCTTTCCATCACTGGCAGTATTTACATTGCATCACTAACTCCTTTTCTTCTCCTTAGCTACTGACATCTCACCGATTAAGAAAAAAATAGAAAGGGGATAACATCAAAAAGCATCCAAATTTAGTTCTTTCACAGTATATGTATATAAGATATATTTATATATATATAAATATATATATATGAATATATATATTTTAAGTATATTAGAAATATCTGAACTATGGTCCTTTCTTATGTCCAGCAACCATGTGCAAGTTCTTAATGCTCCTACAATAAAGCTCTGCAATATGCGTTCATATTGTAAATCTGATTCTTAACTACTGTTTCCTGCTAGAACAAATTAAAGGATTTGCCCACCATCCTCGAACCTGAATGTCACTTCTTAGAGACTTGTGGAAAACGATGGACCCAATTCAGCAGAGAATAGACAGACAATACTTCACTCTACATAAGCACTTTTCTGAAAGGAATCTCTACCATTAGCAGCTTCAGAATATGAATAATAGTGCCTTGTCTGCCTGCTTACTGTGATCTTTTCCTTGTCCTGCAGCAGTGCAAACGCTAGCTTGAGGAGTGACTGGCATCAAAGCCTGACGAATGGCTTTCTCCCAGCCCTGAGCTACGTCAAGTCCAACTCCGGTGGCAGCAAGAACAGGACTGTGATGACTGCTGCCATTGTTTTCGCCAACAAAGTACACCATCGTGTCAGTGATGATCTCAAAACAGTATGGGTTGCTGCCCTGCACCACGTTTGAAAAATCTCGAGGCTGAGTCACCTGGAGAATTTCTGAAAGTGGAATCTCCTGAAGAAAAATATTAAAGATTAAAAAATGAAAATGCACGCAATATTTTAATATACTGATATTCAAAACTTAAATGTGTATGCAAAGAAATCAAATGTATCAAAATAACAAAACACCAAGCTTCATAACTAACGTCAAACTGTGCATGACCATTGCCTGCCCATAGTTTTCTGAATTTCTCTATACAAGCCTAGAAAGGCTTTCAGCCCCAGCACAGTTCTCACTATACAACTGTTATCCTCTACTCAGACAACCTCCATTTACATTCAGCATGAGACACGCCCCCATCACATACAAATGATGCACAACTACAGAACAACCATTTTTCCCCTGTAGTTTATGCAGCTTAGCTAGAGAAGAACATGACAGGGGAAACAAGACAACATTAAGAGGAGGATGTGGTTTTATAAGCTAGTCAGTAAGCACTGCTCCACACATCTGAATCATTTTGGGTAAAGATTCTCTTTCATACAGATATTAACAATTTCTACTGACTCCTCTACCTTGTCAGTTTAAGATCATGGTACAAGCAGTACTAGAGAACAGATCTGAAGGAAGAAACGGTTGCAAGTTCACGCTAGCTGGAGGAGGACATTCCACACACATGGGAAGGTGTACAGGTGCACATCACTTGCAAGAGTAGTGAACAAGCAGGTGAACACCAGGCTCGCGTTAGGAGGGTAAGAGACAGTAGCCGATTAAGATGAAGAGCAAATAAATGTAAAGGCAGCAACCGTGAATGATTCTAACAGCAAAGACAAATAACCTGAGATTTAAGCAGTTAAAGAGGGGCACAAAGGGGCAAGTCAAAGGACTAAAAGCAGTGACATAACGGAGCAACAAGCAAGGAACATATTTTACCAGCTGTGTTTTGAATGCACAGGGCAATACAAATATCAGGGAGGTCTGAGAAGAAGAGACTGCACTGGTCAAGATAGGGATGAAAAGGATCTGGGCAAGTTTAGCTGGGTGTACAGAGAAAAGGCTTGATCTTAGAGATGTTATAAAGGAAGAAGCTGCAAGATTTGGACCCCCACCTAAAAGTGTAAGACAAGAAAGGGAAAAATCCTGTTTATGCATCTGAACACATTTTCTGAATATTCCACCACTGAACACATTACTGTATTAACAATATACTAAACTTATTGCTAAGTTCCATTCATATAACACCAGGCTGCACAGTAAATTTTCCTCTAAATCTTGCTTGCAATTTTCATTTGTACAGTTGGGAATAATTTAATTATGGGAACCTCGAAATAAAATACATAAGCATGCAAACTTTCAGCTACTATTTTTAGAATGCAAAAATCCTAGCCTTCATTAGACTGGCAGCCAAACAAATTCTCTGATAATTGTGAAGAAAGCTTAATATGCTAGGCAATTCAAGAGTACAGTACACATAAAATGTAAGGAGAGACATACTCAAGAGGATTAGAACAGGAACTGCAAGCAACTTCTCAGAGTTAGTCCTTCTCACTTACAAGCTTTGGCCAATCATAAACCTGTCACAGTTTTGATTAAAAAGAGATGGAGAAATGGAGATAATACTTAAACTGCTCACAAGAAGATTTCAGATCTATAAAGTACCGAGTAAATCAAATGCAACATAATTATTACTCATCGTTCATTACCTTGTAATATTTTGTTCCAGATTCATTTTGAAATAGCGTGAGGCATTTGCTGTCCAGTCTCCAATAATGTCTTTTTCTCTACAACATGCACAGCATAATAATGTAAGGAATAAATCACTGGTATGGCTTTTGTTATCTGATTATTTAAATAAGAAATGCTTTAAATTACTAAAATAATCAACTCATGTTAATCTACAGTTGCATCTTAGACTAGACACATGAAAATACACACTTTGGGAATAAAGATTTTTTTGAACTCAGGAAGAGGCTCATAAAATTATTTCCACAAACCAGAAAAAAATATCACTCACTTCACAGCAACAGCAGTGACAACAGCTGTTATCGCATACAAGAAAAACACTTACCCACACAAGTTTCACTCCAGGTGCATGTGCTCACAAAACCTGAATTATTTTAATTTATTAACAACTGAGGGAGTTGTGGTTTCTCCCTCTGTGCCCTCACACCAACATTACGTGAGTTCAAGGACTAAGTAAGCCTT